>NW_026054591.1:0-168010 GCF_022478715.1 Daldinia decipiens
ATTTAAGCCTTTAACGCTAATATTATTAAAAAATGGTTTATAAACGTTTAAAATTAAGTTATATAATATATAATTTATAATTTTAAAAAAATATATAATTAAATTTATTATTTTTATCAAAATTGTAATAAATTTTAAAAAATTAATTAGAATAGTAAATATTATTATATTTTGGTTGTATATTAATAAATTCAATTAATTATATCTTAAAAATAAGTTTATACATAAGAGTATTATATAGGTAATAAATTCTTTTACAAACATATTACAATCTTTTAAAAAAAACGCATCTTTAATTATTTAAACGTTTAATTTAATAATAAAGTTAATTAATTATAATTTATTGTTCTTTTTTTTAATAATAAATTAGGCGTTATAATAAAGGTTATAACTTTTTTCTAAAATTTCTATTTTTATTTTATTTTATAAGATTTTAATTATTTAATCTTTTAATAAAATTAAAATTAAAATATTTTTAACTTACCAAATTTTATATTAAATTATTTTAATTACATATAATAGCGCAATTTCATTTTTGATTTTCTTTAATTTGGTAAAGTTTTATTTTAAAATTATTTCTTAATAATATAATATTTTAATAAATATTTTTTTTTAATTAATAAATTTTATATCTTACAATTTAATTTTTAAGGTTTTAAATTATTTAAAGGTAAGTTATATTTTTTATAATTCTTTAATAAATCACAAAATAATATTTTAATATAAACTATTTATTTTAAATAATTCTAAGACTTTAATATTTTTTAAGGCTTTTTTAAATATCTTATCCTTCTAATTTAATAATTTAAATAATATTAATTTATTAAATAATATATTATTAATAAGGTAAATTTTTTAAAATTTATTTTTATACATTATATTAATTTAAATTATTTGATTATTAAAACGTCTTTATATCCTTCGCTATTTTTTTTTAAATTATTTTTATATTTTGCGTAAGGCTTTTATTATAAACGTAAAAAATTAATCATTAAATAATATTATTTTAATTTCTTCGTCTTCCTCTAAATAAAATAGGTATTTATTTTTATAATTAGAATTTTATAAAATTTATTCGATAAAATTTACTTTTAAATAATAGGATATCTTAGGTTAATTATTAAAAATTATATTTTTTTTATAGATATTTTTAATATTAGAATTGGTTTAGTTATAATTTAATTTTATTTTAATATTTATTATAATTATATTAATTTTAGTAAATATTTTATATATTAATTTATTAATTAATAAATTATTTAAATTAATAGGTTTTATAATACCATTAATTAAGCTTTTATTATTAATAGCCTTAAACTTTCTTATATATAATATGGTTTGATAAAATCTTTTAAAACTTAATTAATAAAACTTTTAAGTAATAAAGATATTTTAATTATTATTAAACCAAAAGTTATAATTCTTATTAAAATCTTATTATTTTTAATTATTATATTTATTTATGTTTAAAAAATAAAGTTTAAGCTTAAAATAAATTTATTTATATAATATTTATTTTTTATGACGTAAATAAGTAGTTATAATGATTAATTAGTTAATTATATAAGCTTTTTAATATATTTTAATATTAGAATTAAGATTGATTAATTGAATTTTTTTTAAATTATTTTGTTTTATTTATAAAATAGGTTATATTATTTAATATATAATTATATTATAATTAATAATTTAGTTTTTATATTAATAATGAACTGGTGCTGGTATATCAGGTGACCTTAATCCTGATTATATGATTATATTCTTAGTATAAGTACCATTTATAGTCGCACACATCTATTTTACATAGTATCATCCATTTTTAATATAAATTATTCCTTTCCTTCATCAGTTTCATCATTTAAAAATCCTTGATATCAGGTTTAATAGGGCTTGATCCAAGGCCAAGACGTTTAAGTCTTGTTCATTATTTTCTTAAAATTTCGTAAATTCTTTATTATATATGTTTAAAATTTTCATTAATATAGGTTTTTCAATTTCCAACTAATTAATATTACTAATCTTCTTAAGTTTATTTTTATTAAAATATTTAATTTTAATAATTTTATTATTTGGTTTTTTTTATTATTTAATTATATTAATATTTATTAGTAAATTTTTAAATTGGTTATTAATTTCTTTTTAAATAATATCTTTTATATAAATAATATTATTTTTTTTTATTATTTTTAGGAATTATTTATACTTAATAAGAAAATTTTAATTAAATATTTTAATATTATTTTTAAATTTTATAGTGTTAATTTTTATTATTACGTAAATGGTTTAATTTTAAAGTATTAAATTAATTGGAATAAAACGTAGTATTATTAACTTTTATTTAATTTCAATTCTTTTAATATAATATTTAATTTATTTTTTAACAAATAAGTTATTAATATTTTAATTATAAATATATTTGCAAATAATAATATTAATAGTTTTTTTTTTATTTAATAATTAATTAGATTATATTAAGGATATTAATATTTTAAATTAATTTTTATTTATTTAATTAGTTTATAATATATATGTTACGAATTTTATTATAATATAAGAATTTATCTATAGTTATGTTATATGTTATTAAATATAAGGATATTATATAATGTATATATATATTTCTTTAAACATCATAAAATTAATATATATTAAACGGATAATTAATTATATATAAAAGGGGAAGTTTAACTTAATTATAACTTTTTATGTAATAATTAAAAAGTTAAGGCTATTTGTAAGTTTGAATTTAATTAATTTTAATAAGTTAATTAAGGTATATTATATGTTTATTATATATTATTATATAAAATAATATTTTTAATGTATTTTTAATAATTGTTAATTTTTATTTAATTTACTTTATTATAACTTTTTGTATGTTAATTTGTATAGTGTTAAAATATTTTATTAAACTTTTCATAATTAATAAATCTTATAACTTATTATTTTTTATAAAGATTTTAAATTAAGGTTGGTTATTAGTGTTATTCTTTTATAGATAATTAATAAATTATTAAAAAATATCTTTAATATTATCAGAAATTTAAAATTTAATTTTTTTATTATTATAATGAATAAGACTTAAACGTCTTGGCCTTGGATCAAACCTTATTAAACCTGATATCAAGGATTTTTAAATGATGAAATTAATGATGAAAAAAAATGACTTATATTAAAAGTAGATGATATTATGTAAAATGGGTGTATGCAACCATAAATGGTATTTATACTAAGAATATAATTACATGATCAGGATCAAGGTCACCTGATACACCAGCACCAGTTCAGTAATATCTTTAAATTATTTAAAATATTATATAAACTATAAAAATCCCTTTTATTATAGTAAAAAAAATTAATTAAAACCTTAAAAACCTTAAGTTTTAAATTTATTCTTAAAAAACTTTATATATTTATTAAAAAAAAGATCTTATTATTTGTTTACGTTAATAATATTATCATAATATATTTTAAAACTTAAAAAAAAAAATAATATATTTTATTAAAAATTTTAAATAATATTACTAATTTATCGGAGGTAATAATTTATAGTAATTTTTAAATATTAAAATAATAAAAAATTAAGAAAGGCAATTTATTTAATTAAATTAATTTGTATATATTAATAAAATAATTAATTTTATAAAATTTTTAAATTAAATCTTAAATATTTTAATAATTAAAAAGAAATTATTTCTTTATAAAAAAATAGCTTTATTTAAAAATATTTATTGTTATTAATAACATATAAGATTTATTTTATATGTTATAATAATTATATGTTTAAATATAATTTTTACAATTTTATAACTTTTATAATTCAATTATAATCTTGGCTTAAAATATTATAATATATTAAATCGAATAATCTTATACTTTAAATACATATAAAGATATATGTTATAACTAAAAAGGGGTAATATTTTTAAAATTACAAGTAATATTTTATTTATTAATAATATCCACAATTGAAAAAACTCTCAAACATATATAATAAAATTATTTGAAAATATAATAAATTAAAAAGTTAATAAATAAAATATAATAATTATATTTACCATAAAAACTAAATTATTAATTTTATTATAAGTAATAAAAAAAGTTATATTTGTTATAAAATTAATTTATACCTTTAAAATTAATTTAAATTAATTTATTATTAAAATCAACTATAATAATAAATAAATAATTAAATTAATTAATAAAGATATTAAAAAATTAAAAATTAAATTAAAGTATGTGGATATATATAATTATTAATTGCGTTAAAAGGTTTAATAAAATTATATTAAAGTAAATTACGTTATTTTAAAAAATATAATTGTAAATAAATTTATTAAAATTTTTATAAAAGATTTATATAAATAATTTAAAACTTAATTAGTTTTAATAAATATTAAAAAATTTTATAAATAAAGCGGCTATAAAAATTAAATAATAAAATAGTTATAAAATAAAAGATACGTATTAACGGTAATTAAAAGTAATTAAAAGCCTTTTTTAAATTAAAATTAAATTATTAATAACTTAAATAATAAAAAGATATTGAGATATTTTAAACTAAATTAACTTATCGGTTACATTTAAAAAGGTATATTAAATTAATTAACCATATTAAATAATTTAAAAATCCTTAATTTCATATAAAATAACAGTATAACACGCATTCCTACAATTTTACCTTAATTAATCAAATCATTAAAAATATAATAAATTAAATCTCATTTAACGTCTATTCAATACGTATTAATTATATAACATTTCATAATCAAGGATTACTCGTTAAAATAACTAGCCATTTTTAAAGGATACTTTAATCTTTAAGTCATATTTCCACATCGCTGAAGCTTTGTTATTCTATTTAGTATTCTAAGCTGGTAACATTCAGTTTAAAGAATGACTGGCTAACCTCTCTCTCGAGAACATGCTGTTTTAAGTAACATCACACTATCTCTAAGACTGACGATTTCTCTTAGTTCTAGACAATACTCACGGCTTACTTATATAGTATTTTTGCCTTAAACAACTTATAATTATGTATTGCCTGTATTAAATACGTAGCATTTCCTAAATCGTAGGTAGTTACCCCTTACCACATTACTGGGATCGGATAAGATGTAGTAACCCCGACTCTATGACAGTATATTTATATTTTGAACATATTCTGCGCCAAAACAAAATCATCCCGATTCCTCCCATAACCTCGATATTATATCAAGGACTCAGTTCGAATGAATCAAACGTATCCACTGGTCCCGAGCCCATAACAACACCGCCGCCTGGGATGTAGATGCGACCGTTTACCGAGGCCGCCGCCGTACCATGCCTCGGGTGTCGCATAGCCGGCTGCTTGAACCACACGTCGTCCTTCACACTGTAAACTTCCGTTTCGTTGAATACGCCGTTCGACCCGGGTTCTGGGTTGCCTTCGCCCCCGAAAGTTGCAATGTAATTGCCGATGACGCCAACCGCAAGTCCACCGCGGGCGGTAGGCATTTCGGCATGGGCTACCCATCCCTTTGATGACGCGTTGAGATCGAGAGACCAGGTTGTGTTACGCACGTCCACTTGCCCGTGATCGCGACCGCCAACAACGTAGAACTTCTGGCCTATGACTGCTCCCCCGACGTGATCTCTCGGGGCAGGAATACTTGGTAGCGTTGTCCATGTACCCTTTTCGGTATCGTATGCGGTCACAATATCAAGAGTAAGTTGGTCGCCACCAATTTCGAGTCGATCCAACCCTCCAGCTAAGTACACGATATTTCCGGATATTCCTACAGCTGAAGCCCCACGGCCCTGTCCCTCCGGCATAGGGGGTAGAGCCGACCACGTCCGTTTAGAGATGTCGTAGACGAAACAGTCGCGTGAAGACCGCCACACCATATCCGATCCATCTCCTGTGAGACCTCCGAGCAAGTAGATTTTATCGTTAACAGCGGCGGCATTGATATGGGTGAAAGCCTCCGGGATCGGTGTGAGACTCTCCCACGTGTCTTCTTCAAGCGAGTAAGCCTCGAATGTGTCTCTCGACTGGATCGCTGGTATGCTGGCGTTGGCATTAGGCGAAATGCCACCTAGAACATAGATATGAGTATTGGTCGCTGTAGTGCCGTGTTCCTGAATAGCAGCGCCATTTCCAACAGCCGGGAGGTCTGTCCATTGAAACTTAGGTGGCTGCGGTTGGCCGGTAGCGGATGCTTCAACTGATATAGCCCAAGGGAGTGACAGTAACACTACAGATGGCTTCATGTTGTGTAACTCTTAAATATTACTATATCAGAACGTGTGATGGATATGCTGGTTGACACATGATTATCGCTACACTGGAAAGCTACTTATATCAAAGCGATTGGGTTAGCTGGATGTCTCAAAGTATTAACTCGTCCGTCCCTCCCGGCCGAACTCCGCAGTGGACAACCTCCGAGCGCTACATAATCCTTCCGGGGATAACCCCCGTATGTTCTAATTCCGACCGAACCTTTCGGACGACCTGCACCTGGCTGCCTTGTTTAAGCCGAGGATTTGGCAGTAGTATGGCTAGCACAGTCTTCAACCGGGATGGAAGGCATATTCAAGTAGCAGCAAAGCCGTTAAGTCAATGTTTATCCTGCTAGAAATAATACCTTAGCTCACGGACTTGGCAAAATCTTAGCATTATGATACTTTCTTTATGGTATTGATATCCAGCTGGGTGTTATGTAGTGGAAATATGCCTGTGATCCGATAATTTGGGTGGTTACAACTTCGTAATACAACAATATTATAGACTCTCCATATCGGTTATAAACGCCATGAATCCACCCATGGAGTTTTCATAGAGTATTGACTTGGAACCGGCCCATGCAATACGCGTAATTCGTATAAGTTGAGCTCGGGTGTATGAGGTGGCTGCCATGGGTACCTTGTGCGGCATAGCCAGCCTTTGATTTGTAGAGGTAAGTCAAAGCACCCTTACGGGGGCTACCTTAGTGGGGGCTACCTTAAAAACGCGACGCGTTTGCGATAAGGTTTATATATAAATTATTATATAATTTTATTAGTTTTTAGTTAATTAAAAAATAAAATTTATTATTTAAATCTTTATTTTTTTACAATTTTAAAATGCTTATTTTCTTAGCTTAATTGCGTTGCGTTGCGGCGATAAACGACGTTTTCGATAGCGTATCCTTACGGTAAGCGTTTAAAAAATATTTTATATTACGATATTATTTTACGAACCAAATATTAAGCTATAAAATATAAAATAATTATTTAAAAGAATATTAAAAGCTATTAAAATATTAAGAAAAAGAATTAATTAATTAGGCTATTACGTTAAGCTATATTGAACAGGAGTTGGTATCTCCTGCAGAGTATAACATATCACTTCAACATTTAAATCCTTGTAAAAGGCCTTAAACAGCTAATAATAACACTATACTCTAGAAGAACTGTAAGGATCTACTAATCGGATAGAATATATAAGATAAATACGTAAAATAAAGCTATAAGCTATAAATATGAGAAAATAACAAATATATCTATATTAAATACATAACTAAATAATAATAATCGTAACTATCTAATCAGAAGAATACAACAAATATTAAACCTTTATATGGCTTGTAACTTAAGATTACATAATAATACCCTTGCTCTTGGCAATGTGGTACCACACCAGTTCAATATTAATTATGCGTTTTTTTTATATCGATTTAAAAATATTATAAGAAAATTATTAATTTATAATTATCGGTTCGATATTCTTAATAAATATTAATATATACAATTTTTATTTTATTATTTTAATATTAAATTGGTTAAGGTTTATTTAATCGATTATAAATAAATTAACAAAATTATAATTAATAATATTAATATTTTTTTCGATTAATTTAAAGCTTTTAAGATTAAGAATATCCCGGTTAAATATATATATAACGTTAACGAAATGGAAATTATAAAAAAAGTTAAAAATAATAAAATAATTATTAATAAAACTTATAAAAAATATATTATAATTAAAAACTATAATAATAAAATTTAGATATTAATTATTAAATGCGTTAATAATAATAGTTAATTTTTAAATCTTTTTATTATATATATAAATAAATACGTATAATAATAATAGTTTTTTAATAATAAAAACGTTAAATTTAAAGGTTAAAAATTTATTACATTTTTTAATAATTAAATTAATAATAATATTGCATTTAAATAGCTTTATAAATTTTTTTAAAAAAAAATAAAGCTATTAAATTGTTAATAATAACAATTATTAATTTTTAACGGTTATAATAACCATACTATAATAAAATTCTTTTAAAAATACTTTATAAATAAAGTTTATATTATTTTTATTCTAATATATTTATTATATATTTTATAAATTATTAATATAAATATATTTTTATTAATAAAATAAAATTATTATTATAAATTTATTAAAATATATTAATTATATTATATTTTTAATTTTGATAAAAAAAATTTATTACAATTTATTAAATAATACGAAAAAAACGTTTAACTAAATATAATATATTAATTAATTAAAAAGCTATAAAAATTTATTTTAAAAATTGAAATAAATTATTAAATTACCAATTTATGTTTTAGAAAATTTTCGATATTATTTCAGCCCTTCCAAGCTTTATTTTTAACCTAAAAAAACTTAATTTTATTAAAAATATAGCCTTAATCCCTTTAATAATATTTTTAAATTTATAAAATATTAATATTTTAATTAAAAAATTATCCAAAATTAATATAACATTTATTAAACCCGCGGTAAGGTTTTTATTTAATAAGATTAATAAGATTTTCGATAAAGTTATTATAAAATTAGCTATAATAAAAACTTGCATTAAATATTTAAAAAAAGTATTAATAAATATAAAACCGTAAAAACGGCATAAGATATTATTTAATCCAAATTTAACGTTTGTAAATATTAAGGCTATTATAAAAGAAAAAAAGTAATTAAAAGCTTAGAAATTAAATAATATAATTATAATTAACAATTTTAATACTAATTTAAAAAATAAAACTTTATTAATTAAATCGATAGTAAAAGACTATATTATTATTAAAATATAATAAATTATAAATTAATTAAATTTAATTTAATTAAATAACATTAAATTAAAATTAAAATATTTATTTTGAAGGTTTAAAAATTTAAGGTAGCCCCTACTAGGGTGGCCCCTGTAAGGGTGCTTTGACTTATACGCCAGTATATGCTTCAGCGCGGTCAGACATATATAAAGGCGCCTGGAGTAGGCTGTGTATAAGACACAACTAATGCGATCAAGATATCACCTACTTCTTCTTTATTAAAAATGTCTGTATATCGGAATTTTCTAACGACATAAAAGGCCAGGGGATTTAGATCCAGTGTAAAGTGAATTCATCCGTAACCAGCCCCTGATGATGCATATATACATTTCCAACAATTATATCTGGATCGATATCCAGCTTTTACATCTTGTATTGTAGTTCTCTAATGTCTATGTAGATTTTGTGTTGCCGTTTAGGGAAGGAAGATTTCCCCCCTGACTCGGCAAAGTATCATCTATATCGTCCCTCTCGCATGCCCCGACGTCAGTTTCCGGTGCTTCATCTTCCGACCGGTCATCCTTCGCAATCCCCAAGAAGATGAACCTGTAGGCGTTGCGTAGAAGGCAGTATAGCCAGAATAGGTTCAGCGCCTGAAGCGATGCTAGTAGAACAAACGTGATAATATTTGACAGAGGAGATTTGTACTGCTCTGCTTCCCAGTCGAGTTCGTAAGGTCCGATTGTGCCGAATTCGTTAAAGAGTGAGTATATGATGCGAATATTGATGTAATGCCGTAAATAAGTCCATAAAATTATACATAGGCTGAACGAGTGTCCCTGATATGGGCTATCGGTACAGTTCAACGACTTGGATATCTATAGGGTCATATATGAGTTAGCTGAAAATCTTCTCGACAGCCCTGCAGAGGATGCGAAAGAAAGCCACAATGGCTCAATTAACTCACAGCTAGGAAAAAGTCACTAATATCGTGTGTGACATAGATCGCAATGCCCATATACGTGAAGTGAAACCTGTAGCTTAGGCCGATAAGGGCTATGGTCACAATATGGTGACCGACGAGCTCCTTGAAGTCCTTGCGTCTCTGTTCGAAACCCAGCAGCATTACTACAGACTGCTGCACCCAGAAAGCGGCTTGAAATAAGTAATAAAACTTGATATTCGCGTTATGAGTTTTATGCGGGAAGCCTTCGTACATGCCCCTCGTGTTGAAATACCACACTGGAGTCTGCTTCATGCAGTACATGCCAAACGGCCCCATGAACGCGATATAGAAGGCGATATACATCTGTTCCATGAATCGCAACTGCTTGGCTCGCGATTTGATGCCGAAACTTCGAGCTAGTGGACGTAACACCTCGTACATGACGAATTCTCGGGCGAAGGACAGGAGTATGGTATAGAAGCCCACGAATGCAAGGTCCCACGGACCTTTACCGTACTGTGGAGAGCCGTCAACATCGTCTGCCTTATGAGATAGAAGGATAAAGTGATGGATAACGTTAGAACTCGTCGGATTAGGGGCGTAGAGAAAGAGGGTCGCTAACGTGAGCATCAGCGGTAAAGTCCACGACCGACGCAGGAGAGATCGAGACTTTCTACGTTTATGATACTTCTTCTCCGTCGGCCAGCTTGCATGACCATTCCGAGCTCTCAGGGGGAGCTTTGGTGTCCCATTTCCGATGCAAACGTCGCCTTTCCTGCGTCGGCGCGATGCGCTATTTTGTGTTGGACTAAGATGACTGTCCATGATCATGACTGCTGGGTTTCTCGAAAATAGTATTAAACGACACGTCCTTCGTCACTGTTTTATTTACTCCAAATGGGAGCAATTGGATTATGATAACATGCCCCTTTAGCGACTCATTTTAATGCGTCTTTCCGACGGACACCGCTCGGCGCCCGCGGACGGCGTTTTGGTACATCTCCTACGCCGATTCGTCATGGGGATAGTATAACGCAAAATATATCTAAGAGATAACATGTCTAAACCCCATGTTTTTAGTCAATTCGGAAATCAAGTCAACTTTACAGAAGGCATTGGAACTGGAACGCGGCGTTATGTATCCGCGATCATATGTAAGCGTGTGCCAACGAGATTGAACACGAGGCCTTTGCTGCGAGAGATATTATTAGGGAAAGATGAAATAAGAAGTCGCATGCATAATTAGCTTCAAAACAGGCAAGGAACTATAAGTGTTTGCTATAGGTACCTACTATGTAAGTGATTACGGCGCATATTGGCATCGCCAAGAAAAGCCCTTGCCGATTGTACATCATGCCACCGATTCGTAAGACTCCGATGGCATTAAATGTTACTTCTTCTATTTCATCTCCATCAGCCCTATTTTACTATCGAGCACAACAGGCTAAGAGACGATTCAGATGCCTCAATTGCCAGCGGGAACTATTGGCGACGCTGTAGGCGTGCTGTTGTTCACGTTTATTTGCCTGTTTACCAATATTCTCCTCATATGGCTTTACTGGATCAGTCACGAGAGGTTAAGCTGTAAGCTCATCTATGTGTTCCCATCGACGTCTGAAAACCCGTGGAAATGCTAACCAATATCCATGCAGATGTTGCCTTAATCGCGTACTTCGCCCTGTTGTGCACCATGAGTAGCATCGTGCAGCAGATATACAATTACACGTAGGTTTTCCATGAAGGTTGATAATTAACACGTAAATGTAGTAATTCATCTCCCTAGCCTATGGAATGATCTCATGTGGGCTCAGCTTTACTATATCAAAGCGAACTATGAGAATGCCGATGTCATCTTCAACAATGGCAACTTTGGGTTCATGCGAGCTCTAGCGATCATCCGTACGCATTAATATTGAACACCTTGCTGCTAAGTCTAGGTACTTACTGAGGCCGAATAGGGCTGTTCTGCTACATCATAGAGTCCTCTTACCTGATGACGTAGTATGAAAGCATGCTTCATTCAATATGCCGACGATGCTAATGCTGTGACCAGTTCAATCCACATGGTTTTGACTATTTACGGTTACTGGGGAACACGACGATCTGCCGAGCGAGTCTACACTGTGGCTAGTAGGATTGTGCCTTTTGTGCTGGACATCATCACCATCGGGCTACTTCAAACACCCGCAGTTCAAAGAAGCTTCTTCGTGTATATGGTCGTAGCTAATGTACAAGGTATGTACACCTTTCTTATATAGAGAAAAGCTTGCTTTGGCTATTCATAGGCTGATTCTGTATAGCTGTTGGGAGTTGTGCGGTTGGAATCATAGCCATATCCGTCATCGTTTGGAAATACGTCAACACGAAGCTCTCCTGGAAATATTTACCAATTACGCAACATTCCAGAAGATGGAGTCTTCCTTTTAGGAACTCTATGAACTCGGATAACAATTCTGGACCACGCCGTAGCCAAGTAACTATAACCTTGCCATCGGTATTTGATAGCAACTGGTTGGTGTTCCGACTCTTCACTGCCATCATTCTCATATCGTACGTTTTCCGATATCAGACAATCTCCCAGCTAAGAGACTGTGCTTATAATCGTGACAAGCGCATTCATAGTAGCGAGCATAGTCACTCATCTGCCCCAGCGCGATGATGTAGCCAGGGACGCTCAAGCAGACCAGCCTGACCTAAGCGCAGGACGCGCTAGATCGAACATTATCGGATACATATATGGCGTGACACCTGGATTGGCAATATGGATAGTATTTGGCCTTACTCGAACATTCAGAGAGATTATGTACGAGCGGCTCGTACCCAGGAGATGGCGAACGAAACAGCCGAAGCCCCTACCATCGCCAGGAAACCCATGGAATGCTTCCCATGAAATGCATCCTACAGACTATATATCGGGATCGAATATGACACGGGCTGCGATAGGAGCCGAATATCAGTTGAATGATATGCATCGCGCAAAGGGGTCTTCGTCATCAGAGCTTAGGATTAAACCTTTACCAGTCAGCAATCTAACTTCCTTGTAGGCGCAAAGTGATCAGTTTATGTCAAGCAGGAGTAAGAATATTTCGCGTCAGTAATTTCTCTACTTTCCGCTGCAGCAAATCAGCTTATACGCAACGGTGGCAACGTATTATGATGCCTTAATGTTCACCCCAAAGTTAATTGAAGCCACCCAACAATAGGATGTGCTGTCTAACGAGCATAGCTATCTCAAGGGTCGAAAAGCAATTTCAGCTGAGGATAACACAGCATATTATTGCTAGATTTGTCCTCTACCCTAAGGCAGGCTGGGAAGTTCGGCCGGCTGTATGCCCGCTAGGAGGTGTTCCCCGGATAAAGGGGGGGAGGGGGTACACTTATCTGCATATGTATCTTATGCGAGTCCATTCACCGATTCATATCCCGATGAAGCCTCCAACGTCCATTATCACCTTCAGCCGCATCTATGAGCACGGTCTATTGTCCAATATTGGGGAATCACTCCCGCACATGCCCGTTCCTCATTGCTTTAGTTTCGTTGGGTGTATATATAACTAACATCTTATTGGCTGCTCATTCAGTTTATCAAGGAGACTTCGATGCATGTCAGCCCAACGTGAAAAAAATGCAGTCTTCGTTTATGTAACTGCCCGTGATACATGATGTATCATTCTAAGGGCCGAATGTGATATTCTACGTAGTTTTTCATTACAACGTATCCATTAGACAATAGACATTGCCCCCCTGTTCTTAGGTATTATGATATCACCTCCGAATCATAGCTTTAGCCACCTAGGTCTCTGTATAATAGCATTATTCTCTTATTATTCTCTTACCATATATAGCTCTTCTTTTCATAGGATCTAGATATCTGACCTATCCCCACGATTCTTCATTCAAGCACCATGTCTTCTTCAAAGAAAAATGTTAGCGCTATTCCTAAATCTACCTGCCTAAGCTCTGAGGAACATGGTTGCAATATTAAAGATCATTTACTTCATTACATTGGATGTATTGAATATCGTGATCGAGAAGACTTCTTCAACGAAAACTCCCAGATATGGAAAGACGAAGTTGAACACCAGGAGAAAGTGCTTGGCCATAGCCATGAGGAAGCATATATGCTTACCGAGCTGAAGAGAAACTCTTGGAAAGCTGACTGCGAGAACGAATTAAGTCGCATCGGCTTTCTTCGCAGAGAGTTATTTAAAAATATTAAGGACAAACATCTGGTATGCAGGATACAGGAAAGTCTTGGTGCGTGGCGTGTGTCCCCTATTAATAAGGTCGGCATTTTAATTGTCGAGAGTGATCGAAGAGCAAAGGGAAAAGGGAACTCACAGCCATTTTATGTATCGCCCAGAGATGAAGAATATGACCCAGAAAAAGACGTCACTGTACCTATAATCCAGTTTAATGAAGGTAAACGGGATGAACTGCGTGACCATAGAGTGTGGAATAGATTTCCGAACCAGAAGACAACACTTAGCAGTTTGCTAAATGACCAAGACAGTCTCCTGCAACATGACAACTATTCATCTGACCGGGTCATTAGATATTTCCACATTCCGTCTAACAACATGGATGTAAGTCATATACTACCTACGCGACACAATTAGCTGAGCTCTCCGCTAATTGTAATCTAGTGGGTCGAAGTGAGTCTGCCGTTCATTAGGATATACCTACCTACCAGGTAGATATCTACTTAGATTAACTAGGTGTATAAGCTAACAGCTTCAAGCGAGCTATCGGACGATACTTCGGTGAAGAAAGACCAAATTACCACACTACCCATCGCGAGCTAAACCGAAAGAAAAAGACAAAAGCTGATATGGTTCTTCGGAACCAATATTGGCGCGGACAACTGCGCGGCAATCAACCTCATAACCCCGCGCATGCAAGGCATATGAAGCCGCTATGCGCGACGATATCATCAGGTAATCGGAGTATTTTTGCATTAAACAGGCTAAACTTATATTAATTGTGTTACGGATTTAGAAGATGTCAAGTATTTCCATAGGAACATGGTTCTTTTCGTAAGTTTTTCCTTCCAGAAATGGGATATCCATTTAATTAATTCAATCCAATATAGATGCCATACCTTCACTGGGAAACATCGAGAAATAATGATCAATTCTCCATGGAGACGGAGGAAAAGATTGCGGAAGAAAGACTTGAAGGAATTGACAATCTATACAGCCAGCGGATAGCTTTACCTCGGGCACAACGAAAGTCTATGGTAAAGGTAGCAACTATGAGCACCCTCCTAAAACTTATGAAAGAGAAATGTTTGATTAAAAGTCGGCTAGAAGTAGACCATAATGGCCGGCTTAAGATCAGACATCCTTTAGGCCAGCTCCTCCTTGATGCCGCAAGATTGTATGAAGGTATGTCGAATTATCGAGACAAGAAGCTACTACGTCAATATCTTTCCGCAAATCCGCCCCTTCATCCTCGGCGTACCCTCTATCAAGCTCACCACGGGGCACTTCATTCTACATGGGAGCGAGACCGAGACCAAGTTGTATACAAACATACAACCGCACAACATGAAAGTTTCCACAAATATAATCCGGAGACTAGCAGGTGGGAAGGCCACATGGATTTTGACATCGGAGGCAAATGTGAAGAATGTAACAGAAATATCCGGAAAGTATCTCGTGTTGTTATGGTGGATCAATTATGGATGTGGATTTTAGATGCAAAAACGATCATCACCTGCTTTCCAAACCAGTACGGTTCGAATAGGCAGGACAGTTCGGCCGTCCACGAATCGATTAGGGATCGCATCCAGGAAGTTAACCCTGAGCAGATCCGTACTGTCTTCGACCTAGGGCTCATTATCATTGAAGCGTGTGTTGGTTCTTTGTTCAATCGACCAAGAGTGACGAGCCTACAACCCCAAGTAATCGACGTGTTTTCCAAAGCTATTGGGAATGCTGTGAGTATCATAACCTGATAATGGGTTAGCTTGATTCTAATGGTCACTGTTAGATACACAAGCAAACCATCATTTCTGATAGATTATGGCGCTGGGCTAGGGATGCCAGGCAAATCTACAATTCCAATTGGGATGTTGACACTTTGGAACTTATGACGCTCATTGATATCTACCCAGAAGGTCAGCTTGAGCTGGACCTAAAGGACATAGTGGAAGAATTGGACATTATGATACATATCACGAAGGTGCATAAGGAAATGATTGCAGCATTCACTACTAATGCCCAAAGTTTGCTGGGTCCAATTGGACGGTTCGGCGATAGCATAAAGTCGAAAATAACCGACCACCACTCACTATCACCAGATAAGGATGATATGGGAGACAATAAGTCGTTGGTTATGAAGGGACCGGAAGACTACAACTGGTTTAAGCTTGGTGCTGATGAATTACAAGGGGTCATTACTGGACGTATCGAGGAACTTGAGGAGTTACGAAGTGCTGCTCATCGTACTGCCGAAAGTGTAAGAGCCAACCTAATTACTATATCCTCCCTTTCAATGAAATTCATATGAGAAACATGAGCTAATTAAAAGCTTTAGGTCAAATATCAGTTGGGATTTAAACAACAACATGCCAGTGTGATCCAGGCATGGGTAGCTCTCCATCAATCAGACGAGACCATCAAGCAGGGAAGGTCGGTCATGATGTTTACGCTTGTGACGATCATTTTTGTAAGTTCAAGCCTGAATTTCCTCATTGCATGTTAACGATATCTAGCTCCCCTTATCGTTCATGTCCAGCGTTTTCGGGATGAATAATATCGAGATTACCAGTGAAACTTGGTCTATACACCGGGAATTCTTGTACATGTGTAAGACGACATTCCTGCTACGAGTATATACCTAAACTAACATAATATCAAAAATTTTAAGTCACTATCTCGGCTGCAGTCATTATCTTGAGTTTGCTGCTTGCTTTCGGCGGCTGGATTTGTGCTGGCCTATTCTATCTATGGAAGAGATTCATTGCTGCATTGATGGTGGAATCTGGCTTATATAACCGCTGGCGCGATGCTAGCTGGCCAAGCAAGAAATTTCAGCATGAGGCGAATGTCTTCTCTGATCCCGTCAAAAGCAAGGCTAGGAAAGCTCACCTGGTACAAACAGTCAAGAAACGGTTGGCAGAAGAGGAACGTGCCAAGGCCATGCAGGGGGGTATTGGAAATGGAATTAGTTCAAGTGGTTCTCTGTCTGAGCAAGAACAAGGGAATTGTCATGTCGACGGTTATTCTTCCCAACCACCAAATCAACCGACTGCGCAGCCCATTTACAGGCGGATTTGGAATGGAAATAATGCAAGGAGCAGAGGGAATATTGGACTTTCAAATGTGTAATCGGATAGAAGAATTAGTCAATTTGTATAAGCTAGGTACTATAGTATGATACTCGAAAGAGACTTTATCTAAAGCTCCTCCGTGTCCTCGATGGGCAGATCGTGTGCTGTCGTAGTCTCATTCTGCCACTCAGACAAGACTTTCTGGGAGTGCTCTTCCTCGTTGTCAACAACGCGCAGTTTACTCAAGTAGTCATCAGCAATAAGTCGCGCGACGTTCATACCCATGAGCGCACTCGTCTCCATGGTCGAGATGAAGCTCTCGATACCCGATGTATAGTATAGCCCGTCCCCTAAAATGGGGTCCTGGAACGTGACGCGAGGGTACTTCTGAGGATAAGGGTGGAAGATGGTGGGATGGTACCACGAGATGGGGTCGAGAACGGTTGTTGCACCCTCACTGGTGTCCTCCTCCTCGTTATTATTAGGTCGAGTGAACGTATCCGGCACCTCAACGCCTAATAATCGGGACAAAAATTCGGGTGTCACTTTATGAGGCGAAAAGATCTTATACACGTACTCCGCATTGTGCGTCTTGGGGTTTGTCACCACCTTTACCAAAGTCGCGGAGAAGAAACCAGCGCTGCCAGCTCCATCCGGTCCAGGTCTGGCTTCGTCATCTTCACCTAACGTCGTGAGTACGGAGATAGGCACAGTAGATGCAGACTCGAGGTTGAAAAACTCCGCGCTGAACTTGTAGGGAGATGCGAAAAGTGTCACATGCAGCTCAACATACGGGATCGAGTCGACAGGGTGGGGCATGACATTCTCATCATGACTGATGCCGCTGAATTGGTACGGCGTTGCGATGACAACATCGTCGAAGGCAACTGGGTATGCCTCTGCCTCGTCATTAGTAGCACCGGTCGTCGCAGTCTGTATTCTGTATTTTGGTGGTACTGAGCTAGAGTCACTGCTCTTTTCCTTGGTAATAACAGCCACAGTTGAGTTCAAGGAGATGTGAGCTTTAGAGGCCGCCACCATATTAGAGAATATCTGCCAATTGCCGCCGGCAATAGCTACTGCTCCTTCAGGGGCCATCGCAACCTAGACTCGAATGTTAGTCTCGTCTGAGTTCCTAAGAGCCGTTATGAGAACCGACCATAGTGCCTAGGCCGTGTATGTACTGTAGATTCGAGGCATAGTTCACACGGGTACTTGCTTGCACAATATCACGAGCAAACGGCCCATCGAGCTTGTTTTCGGCTAAAAATTGTTTCCCAGTCAAGCCCGTTATTTGAACAAGGCCAAGCTCATACGCCCTGGTCGAGAGAGATCTGAAGGGGAAGTAGGGCGACTGGTAGAGCTTCAAAAAGGATCCTACGGTTTCTTGAACAAGCCGATGGGTGTAATACGGGGCAGTCCCGTACTTCCAGAACAGCTTGGCAAGGTTCCACCACCCCCAGGATTCCGAGTCTTGCGTGTAGACGAATTGCTTGCCATCCCAGATACCAAGTAGTCCCTTTTCATCAGTACCTGGCTCGGTAACAAGTAGGTTGAAGTCCCTAGTAGCGTTGTAGAGGATGTGGTTCACCTCGACAAATATGGAGGCTCCCAGCTCGACTGGACTGAGAGGGTCATCGTATACATTTACTGTGAGAGTGCGGCCACCTATGTGGTTGGTTTTCTCAAAGATGGTGATATTAACGTCGATGCCTTCCTGCTGAGCATATTTATGCAAGTGGTAAGCCGCGGAGGAGCCGGCAGCGCCAGCACCTAGGGAACGTGTCAGTAACAAGGAAGTAATGTGAAATTAACCGTTTAACAAAGCAGTATCCCGGGAATAATATCAATGGCCAATATTAGTGTGGGTGATTATGCTAAATTTGGTAGCTTCAACATTGGTATTGGGGCTCCTTATCGAATGCTAGGCTGTAAGATAATTGTCCAATTTCAACTTACCTATGATCGCGACTTGCTTCACATGTTGAAAGTCAACATTACCGGCGGTAGTAGCAGCCGTTAATGGTGCTAATAAACACGCCAAAGAATATGAATGTGTGAAATGCATTATTGACTTCTTATAGTTGTAGTTGACATGTTTATGATGATAAAGACATCGGCTGATAGATCAGACGGTGAATGTGCAGACATCCACTAGGTATCCATGATGTTGAACGCACGAGCCACATTGGCATCATTGGAAAATTTACTCTTATCTGGATATTCTGATATATGAATTATTTATAAACAAGCATAAGGACAACTAGAGTTTGAACAGTTTGCTACCCCTTTTCCGAATTATTGGTGTTTTATAAGGCCAAAAAAACACTGCGATATTTTGGATTTTGACTTTTCCCAAAGTTAATAATACTTTAAGTTTTGCTTGTACGCCGAATGAAATACTTTAAGCAATAAATCTAAGCAAACCCTTCTCATATTTGAAAAGTATTACAGTCACTGGACCAATCATGGATGGACTATGTAAGTGATCAATCAGACGACAGCACATTCACCCTCTTTTAATTCAGAGTAGTCGGCCACACAAGTATATTTGGAGCTTTTAAATTATCGTATGGTCCTGTTCTTCGCCTTCTTGGTATTTGTCCTTTGGATAGTTTCCCCCAACTAGGAGTGTTAAATATCCCTAGAAATACCACCATGTCCACTAACTATGAGGTATACTCTCAGTTTGTTATTTCTATGTGGATATTTTCCAACTTCCCTATCTAGGTAATGTTCAGTAACTGTAAGTACAGCCTTGTACAAAGGTGGAAAAAAGATTGAGAAGCAACTGTGAGTACTAGTATTAATTTTTCCTGAGGGCGTATAGAACAGAATGCACACTTCGTCACTTCCGTCATCGTGAAAAATTGGCAGATAACATTTGAACTTGATGAGGAAAACACATCTCCATCTAGTCGTATCATGTAGTCAACCATATTGTTGTCGGCCCGTCAGGCAGATTGTTAAGAAATACCTAGGCACCTACTTATCCACTTGTAAGATACCTAAGTCGCACTATCCACTACCATCATGAACTCCTTCGTCAACTCTGGCACAAAAGTTCCCCTCCCCATAAATATTCTAGTTGAAAGAAAAGCTCATCAGCTGCTAATCTTCGCCTTCCTATCTTCGTGATTTACTGTTGTTCAATACTTGGACCCTCTAAATCTAGACACGTTAGGTGCAAACTCTGCTGGGCGCTGGGTGGTTCGTTCACTCGCGTACGTTATTTATTTATCTCTATATCAGCAAGTCAATGTTTCCAACAGCCCCTACCTTCCTTTGACCGGCGCCAACTATTTGCCAACCATTCATCATTCATCCACCTTGACCAACTGTCATAAGGGCCTTTTAAAAGCCTATACACCGGTTTCTATTGCTGATTCCGGCTTAACAAACCCTTTCACGCGTCTATTCTTATCGGTATCTTCCACCACTAACAATATTGGTTTCTATTTTTCCTGGCTTTGACAAGTAAGTCTCGTCAACGGTATATCATTAGGCTTGGAATGTTTGTTCATGAAATAAGAGAGACTATACCGTTAGCTAACCGATAATATTTCTACTGTATAGGATGGGTCCTTCACATAAGATGCGTCTAAACAAAAAGCCAAGGGTCGTAATCATTGGCAATAGGCCCCAAAAGAATGCTGATGGAACATATTCCAGCAAACGCGACTTTCTGCCTGAAAACGCCCATCTCTACAATCCACTTGAACAGCAGCCAAAAGTTAGAAGCGTAAGACCAGTGATAACTCCCCAATGGGTTATAGAAAAGAGACGCGTAGAGGCAGAGGAACAAAAAATACACAAATCCTTCCACCTCTTCCCTTTTCTCCCTTATGAAATCCGCGCAGAAATTTGGGAAATGGCTAGTATGTATCTAACATTGAGAGTTCAACTTTCCCCTTTATCTTTTATTTTTACCGATACTTTCTTGTTAAGTACCCCCCTTAAACCAAACATACAAAATATCTTGAATCATTATTAAATGAAATTATTACTAACTTTTGTTATCGCAGTGCCACAAGGCAAAGTTATCTACCTCCACTCGCAGGTTGATTATTTGAACGATTTCTACCGCCGTTATCCTTCGTTTGGCATTCCAGAACTATCTTTAGTTTGCCGCGAATCTAAGAGGATTGTGTCGAAATGGGGCATAGGTTTGCGTTTCTGTGGTTTTGACAAGCCAATCCACTGCGAATGGTTTGACCCCAGGCGAGATTCAATTTACATCCCAAGTATTCATATCTTCAAAAGATGGCATGGATGGAGAAAGTGTATGGGTGGCGCTACCGTGATCCTCAACGTTCTTGAAACAGTTGAAGACCAGTATCGCGGCAGACTGCCAAGTAAAGCCTTTAAGTGGGCTATACAGTCAGGATACTTCGAAGGTGTCCGTGCCATCGATCTCGCGATGTTGACTATCAAGTGCAAAGGTGTCAGCTGGGATAAAGAGCATGATGCCTATGGTGAGGGAGGCGATGTTGGCGTCGTGGGGTTAGATGATAAGAGGCTCCCTACGATGCTACGTCCTATTTTCAATGACATCCGCGGGGGTTATATAAATAGGGTGGAGTCATTACAGTATATGGCTCATAGACGCCCCTCGTGTTTGCTGAAACGCCTCCACGGCGAATGGGATCGCGACCTGAAGTTCTTGTTTGAGGAGCAGTGGCTTTTCTCACAGTTAAGAGTGTCTAAGGAAGACCAATTTGAGTCGGAATTGTTTACCGACATCAAATTCGGCTACCAGGACCGACGACGAGCACTGAACAGAGAGCACGATACCATACGCAGACTAATTGCTAAGATGCCCGAGATCCGACCGGTTATTGTTTTCGACAGAACGCCTACACCGGTCCCAGAGCAAAGTCAAGATTGGCCAAATCACTGGGACAATAGAAGGGGTTATGATGGGTTGGAGGTCGTCTCTAACCGGCGAGGTATGGTTCTGGCATACAATATCTATGATGGCCGTATGACTCAGTTTACCTAAGAGTAGGTACCATCTTGATATCGAAGCTATGAAAGTGAAACCGACTTCTCCGTACGCGGGACGGCTAAGAGGGTTGAGGGGGGTTGGATCGAAGCCGAATAAATACTGTCGACTGGGGCTTCAGATTCAAGATTGGAGATGCGGCAATTTCCTCAATGGTTAATGTTTGATGGCGACCTTCACGGTGCGTTGAGTTGATTCAGGTAGTGAAATGATGAATTCATATTAAAAGTTCCCTTGCTGCCTTATAAGAGAAGTGAAGATGAACCGGATAGAATGATATCGCGTATAATGATATCTGGAAAGAGGTCATGATAGGTGGGGTCTCAGTTGCAAGGGTTGACACATCTTCGGTAGGTACCCCACCTTTATGGATTATATGGATTAGGTACTAAATGTATCTACGTACTACGTGGGGCAAGGCTGCCATGAAACGGATTATTAAGAAGACTTTATTTCATATTGGGCGTGCGCATGTACCTTTGTACTAAGAAATAAGGCTATTCCGTACAAGAAAAAAAAGTTGTCGGTGCTTTCTTGACCCGCTTCAAGCTCCCATCTCCCATCTCCCAATAACGCTGTGTGCCCCTCGACGACGACGATAACCACAAAAATTTTACCTGAACACGGCACTTTTATACAGCAAGTTCTACTACGTCGGATTATAATGTCTGCCGCTCAGCTCCTTAATCCCAAGGCCGAATCTCGGGTACGTTTTGTCTACCAAAATTCTCAAATATGTACGAAACAGTGATATTGACTTCTAGGCAAGCGGCGGGGTGAAGCTCTTCGAGTCAACATCAGCGCGGGTGAAGGTCTACAAGATGTTCTCAAGTCCAACCTGGGTCCTTTAGGAACTATTAAGATGTACGCACAATTATTATTTAATTACAAAATTATCTGCTAACGTTTTATACCAGGCTTGTCGATGGTTCTGGACAGGTACGAGCTGTCTTGACGCCATATAAAATATACGACACCAAGCTGACATTTACCGGATAGATCAAACTGACAAAGGATGGAAACGTCCTGTTGAGGGAAATGCAAATACAGAACCCGACCGCAGTTATGATTGCTCGAGCCGCGACGGCGCAAGACGATATTTGCGGGGATGGAACGACATCAGTAGTCTTGCTAGTAGGGGAGCTTCTAAAGCAGGCAGACAGATACATCGCCGAAGGATTACACCCTCGAATCATAACAGAGGGCTTCGAGATCGCAAAGAACGAGGCATTAAAGGTATGCTGCCATATTCATTCTGCATAATCCGTATACTCAATTGGTGTCATAGTTTTTGGACTCCTTTAAGCTCCCGAAAGAGGTTGACAGGGAACTCCTGCTCTCCGTCGCTCGGACGTCTCTATCTACCAAACTCAATGCAAGCCTTGCTAAGAAGCTGACCCCCGACATTGTCGACGCCGTCCTCGCCATTTACGAAGCACCTGCGAAGCCGGATCTACATATGGTGGAAATCATGAAGATGCAACACCGTACCGCTTCAGATACCCAACTCATCCGCGGTCTAGCCTTGGACCATGGTGCCAGACATCCTGATATGCCCAAGAGACTGGAAAATGCGTTCATCCTGACTATGAATGTTAGCCTGGAGTACGAGAAGTCGGAAATCAACTCGAGTTTCTTCTATTCTAGCGCGGAACAGCGCGACAAACTAGTCGAGAGCGAACGCCGATTCGTCGATGCCAAGCTCAAGAAGATTGTGGACTTGAAGAAGGAGGTTTGCGGAAATGACCCCAAGAAGAGTTTCGTTATCGTGAACCAGAAGGGTATCGACCCGCTTTCCCTAGATGTACTAGCCAAGAACGGCATATTTGCTCTGCGAAGAGCTAAGAGGAGAAACATGGAGAGATTACAGCTTATCTGCGGCGGTGTCGCGCAGAACAGTGTGGAGGATTTGTCCCCTGACGTGCTCGGCTGGGCTGGTTTGGTGTATGAACAGCAGCTGGGCGAGGAGAAATACACTTTCATCGAGGAAGTGAAGGATCCCAAATCCGTAACGCTAATGATCAAGGGCCCAAATGCCCACACCATCACACAGATTACGGACGCGGTTCGGGACGGCCTGCGAAGCGTATACAATATGATCGTGGACAAGAGCGTCGTTCCCGGTGGCGGTGCCTACCAGGTCGCATGCGCTGCTCACCTGAAGAGCGATGCCTTCAAGAAGACGGTTAAGGGCAAGGCCAAGTGGGGTGTTGACGCATTCGCAGACGCGCTCCTAATCATTCCCAAGACTCTCGCTGCGAATGCGGGTCACGATATTCAAGACGCACGTATGTGTTATCCTTACCCTTTATAATTAAGTTTATCTATACTAACTCTGCCACAGTTGCCTCGCTCCAAGACGAGCACGCAGATGGCAACGTTGTCGGATTGGATCTAGTGCTTGGCCAGCCTATGGACCCTACTTTGGAGGGTGTCTACGATTCATTTAGAGTACTGAGGAACTGCGTGGCCTCTTCATCAAGTATCGCGTCTAATCTCCTACTTTGCGACGAAATGCTCAAGGCGCGCCAGATGGGCCGACAAGGGCCGGGGCCGGAGGGTGCAGAGGAATAAATGAGTGAACAAAATGGGCGAGCACGGCTGACCGATACCACTGTACGTTGGACGCAAAAAAGGCGTTGCTAATAGACGTGGATGAATCGATCCGTGTATCGAATTGAGTACCTCGCATGATCGTACCTAGACCGTGTCTTGATCGCATACGTGATAATCGTAGTAAAGGACTGGAATGGTAAGCCCGAGAATCATCAAGCCGGCCGTCAAAAAATGCATACCCCGTATTTTGTGATGTAGCTAAAATCATGTCCCTTATAGCGTTACTAACTCCTTAACACGGTCCTAAAGAGTTACTGAATTATTCGTTGAATTAGGTAGTTAATTTGATAGGATAAATAGGTATACATAGTGTATAAGTACCTCACCTAACCCCTTGTCAACTCAACCACCACATTACCACTAGCTGTCAGCGGGATCCGCCACCCCGATCGCTCACGAGTCGCTTCTGGGCTTGATATGCGGTACGAGGCCGAGTCCCCACTATTGTCGACCCACAAAACCGCGGCGGCCGCCTTTGGTGCACCGGAAAGCTGCGTTAGTACGACGGAAATAGCACCCGATGAGCTTGCATAGCTGAAACTGCTTATGCTGCCTGCATCCGCATTTATTGTCACACCCAATGGTCCTATAAAGATACGTCGAGTCACAGGGCCGTTAGTCTGCACGTTGACCTTGTTATCGGTGCTGGAAAGCACGCCGCCGTACGCGAGTAGTCCGAAACTAGTGTGCTGCGCGACGTACGTGCCAGAGCCGAGAACCAACCCCAGAAACCCGGGACCGTAGTCTCCGCTGTAACCGTCCCACTTCAAGGTATCCGGCCAAGAGTGGAAGGACGCAGACGCGAATCCAGCCTCGTTGATGTTGGATAGGGGCCCACTGGCGCCACCGTAGCCGACTTGAAGGAGGTAGGTATCCGTGGGATTGCTGCGGAAGGCCGAGAGGAGAACCAGAGAGTTGAGGCCTGATCCGTAATGGTGGATTTGCCGCTCAATGCGCTGGAGCTTGCCCCCGTAAATATTATCCCAGTACCTACGAGCGTTCCCATTCCATCCCCAGTGGGGAACCGTGGGCATATAACCCAGAACGCTATTTACTGTTTTTGTTACTGTGTTTGAGAAGCCGAAATATCTGGTAACTTCTATTAGTGGCGATCTTAGGTTAAATGGTCGTAAATATAGAGACAAAGTGCTTACTTCGCCCAGTAGTAAACTCCTTCTTGGCCGGTGGAGTCCCAGGCCATCTCGCTTCCGTAAGGAACTTCTTCAGAATCCCATTGTGCAGCTCTTGATCTCATAGCTCTAGTGAGCGTGTTAACTTGCGTAGTTAGCCCTTCCCGAGTAAGATCGATAAGGATCTCCCCGAATACTGTCTCACCCATTAGTCCAACCTCGTTATATGCAACGTCGGACTGCATCCCGCGTAGGACAGTGTTATAAGCTTGGTTGATATACCATTTCCAATCATGGCTCTTTACTATCGCAGGGTAGGCCCGCGCCACGCGGTATAAAGACCAATAGGCTGCTGCAACATGAACGTAGTCGTAGGCCCGATCGATTGCGTAGGCCGCATCCTTTTTCCACGAAGTCCAGCTAGACCAATCGAAAGCAGAATTATAGGTGTATTTTGGGACGACTGAGGGATCGTAGTAGAATATGCTTTTACGGACACCGAAATCTGTCGTCTGGATAGTGCCCCAGAGAACCTTGTCAATGAACATCTCGAGCTTTGATACCTCCTCGGGATCTGGCTGGATAACCTGCTTCACAATCGCAGCGAGGTATGCACCCACGCCTCCTTCGTCACTGAGTCCGGCGATCCAGACTCGCGGGTCTTGCGTCACGATAGAACTAGCCTCGTAGTCATAACTCATAACCGAAGGAGCACGACCAAAAGGGTCGGATGTGTCATTGAACCACTGCTTCGTTGTAAGAAACCGTCCTAGATCTCGAATAGCCTCCGTGCCAGACTTAGTGATGTAGTAATGTATTGTTTGGGTCTTTCCATCCTCGTAGTCGATTGTAAGCCTTGAGCGACCCCAAAAAGTTGGAGATGGAGTTATACCGTATGAGCCCGATGAGAGCTGACTGAAGGCTATGGACTCTACAGGTTCACTGGAAAAAGATATCGGGTTCGACTCGGCTTTCAAGAAAAGTTGCGATGTTGATCCTCTTGGGATGATGTATCCAGGAACACCATACGCTACAGGGGTGCCGGTTTTTCGCACAGTTTCGTCAATGTCACGGACGCCACCTTTAGCTACGGAAAAGCGCACTCCAAACTGTAGTATTTGACCGGGTTGGAGGATTTTTGACGAAGGCGTATTCCACGATTTCACACTTGCCCATTCTTTCTCAGCCCATGCGCGACTAAGGACTTGCCACTCATAGAAGCCCTCGAAGGTCTGACTGCCATAATCTGTGGCCTGGTAATAAGGCTCGTCTAAATTGCGATATGCTTCCAACGGAGTATCCCCAAGTGGCGTAACGACAAGCGCGGCACCGGTTCCTCGAACAGGGCTGACGCGGATGTAACCCGCGTGCATTCCGACATATGGATCAGATAGTGAACACAGACGCTGCGTATCGCCTGCGGCACGATTTGTAAAAATGCTGTTGAACTCAGCGGGAAACCCCAAACTGCCTATCTCAACGGGAGACGCTCCCGAGTTCTCGATTGTGAAACGTAGAGCCAGATCACCGGAGACATCGAGCCATTCACGAGTCACATTCAAAGGTCCCCCGCCGGGAAGTGTTGGTGTCAGGCCTGAAGAAGCTAGGACTCCTGTCCCGACCTTGTAGGTGGTGACGGCCTTCCGGGAAGCGGCAGAGTCGCCGTCGATCCACGGACCATTATTATCTTCGCGATAACGGTATGTAATATCACCCCAATGATACTGGCCATTTCCAGCCCGAGCCGAAATTAAGTCAAAGGGTAGGAAGTCAAATGAATCTCCTGCCGGACTCAACGACGCAAGTACTTGGGCATCGCGAACAATCTTAGCATTGAAATTGGCAGTTTTAATAGTGATATAGCCATTCTTAAGGCCCAGATTGTCGCTTTGACATGCGACACAGCAGAAGAGCCAAGCGAAGGCGACGATGGGAAGCTCACTACTGAAGCGAAACATGATGCATCAGTGGATGATTTATGGCAGCTCAGATTGGAGTTCGCGGAAAGAGGTCTATCATAAGAACATAAATAGCCGGATCTTTGCAATGTGCCATCTTGAATGGGTCCATGGTAGTCAGTCCATGGCTATTGGCATTAAGTCGTATCGTAGGCCGGGCTCGTATCCTGATCTGGCGTTGCATTCTGCCCGCAACGGATTTCCAGGGATCGATACGAGACTGCGGGGTTTAAGTGAAGAATAATTGAAATCGCAACAGAACATGTTAAAGTTATTACATCTAAGATCCCGATTTCTATTTGGTGCTATGCGCATGATGATTGATGGAAAGGAGGGATGATTAGACTCCTTCTCCTCTAATCAACAGCAAAACTACCTTAGGTAAGATTAATCTCGTCACGCAGCTCGGGCATGTACGTGAGGTAAGCACCTGCAGTCAGAAATCCTATACCTATTAGGTACGGGCCAGATGCCACTACCTAGGGTTTAGGTTAGGTACCTAACCTAGGTAGGTACATAAGGTAGGTACCTTCCACTAATGTCCTCGTCTTTTCAGCTCTCCTTCCGTTGATTACCTACAAATATCTCTCACGTTCAACCGCAATTACAAGAGCTGCTTCATAATTAATACTACCTGTTACACTTTTCAAACTCAGGAATTAAGAATATCACCAATTTTACCTATTTAAAGCAATGGCCTCTCCCTCAGTAGAACCCAATGATCTCTTCGGAGTCAAAGGGTTAGTCGTCGTTGTAACGGGAGGGGGAAGCGGTGGGTTTGGCTCATGGCCGCTTATCTATAAGTCAATTAACTGAACATAAAATATAGGTATTGGTCTCATGATGGTAAATGCCCTGGAGAGCAACGGTGCGATTGTCTACGTTATTGGTCGCCGCAAGGAGACTCTAGAGAAAGCTGCTGCCACTGCTGTACGTTGCCTCACCAAACACTACAGCTCCCAGATGCGTTATTAACTTAACTATCTGTTACTTGCGTGGGTATAGAAGCATGGAAACATTCGAATAATCCAAGGCGATGTGTCTAACAAGGCCGACCTTGAACGGGCCGTCGCCGAGATCAAGTCAGCAGTAGGATATGTCAATGTTGTTGTAGCAAATTCTGGTGTATCAGGCCCTACGATGGGCGCATTGCCGCAAAACCCCAGTATTTCGGATTTCCGCAACTTTGTTTTCGGCTGGGATACGGCTGAATTCAATAACACATATGCCATAAACTCTACAGGCGTGTTTTTCACCGTCGCTGCATTCCTAGAGCTTCTCGACGAAGGAAACAAGCGTGGAAATCTGAAGCAGAAGAGCCAGGTTATAGCGACGTCCAGCATTGGAGCATACAACAGAATCCCTGCTGCTGGATACGCATACGGAAGCTCTAAGGCTGGAGTGGTCCATATGATGAAGCAGCTGGCAACCGCTCTTGTGCCGTATGGCATTCGATCCAATGTCATCGCCCCAGGATGTAAGCTGGCCCTTTCATATGTAGCTAATACCGTCTTAGGTTGCTAACACAATTTATATGACAGTCTACCCAAGCGAAATGACCGAGCCTCTGCTGCAAAACCGACCAACTCAGGAGTGGCCCAAGAGCATTGTTCCCGAGCAGAGACTTGGTGATCAGGAAGATGTTGCCGGCGCGATTCTGTTCTTGGTGAGCAAGGCTGGCGCTTATATCAATGGAAACGTGCTGGTGACAGACGGAGGACGATTAGGCGTTGTACCTGCCGCGTATTAAAATGATTTAGAATGTCTTGAAGATATAGCTATTACTATAGCCTGAAAAGGGGCTCCTGCTGAGTCGCTTGCAACATGAAGATTTAGATACACTAAATAGGTATGCTATAGCTTCTGAGTATTCCAATTAGTTAGCTCCCAATGCTACAGTCACATCTCCCCATTTCTCATCATGAACTATCGGGATTTTCTAACCAAGTTGCAAGCTTTTCTCCTCCCCTCGGGATAAATCTAGCGCGCCACCCGCGTGGGGTGCCAACAAAGGCCATGCCTTGTAACCCCTTAATCGGATCAATTGCCTCTATTGTTTCTCCTTCAGCTGGTAGGATACGGAAATGTGCAATTAGGTGCAAGAACACCGTGTATAAAGCATTATGAGCCAGATGCGATGCCACGCACATACGCCCACCGATTCCAAATGCGAATTGGTGGGCGTGTGCATTAGAAGAATTTTGCAGCCAGCGCTCGGGGATAAACGTTTCTGGTTCAGTGAAGAGTTCCGGATCTGGAGTGGAGGACTTAGTTTCAAGCGGACAGTCAAGTTTATGTAGTCGTCGGAAGATTTAAGACGTACCTCGATTACAAGCCCAGGAGTTTAGGAATACCATTGTATTCGCCGGAATCGTAGCACGCTCCCAAGTCACATCGGTGTAAGTGGCCTTGGGGAGGGCTAGTTTCAACACTACGAAGTATCGTGAGATTTCCTTCGTTAAGGCGTCGATGTACTCGATTTTCGTAGAAGCATATGCGTTTGATGGTAAGCTGAGGACCCCTGCATCTCTGATTGCGGAGTAAGCCTTTTCTTGTATATCTGGTCGGTGCGCGAGAAGTAAGCAGGCCCATGAAAGGGTAGGTTGGTTCGAGTCAGCTCCCTATTCAACATAAACGTATAAGTTACTGCTCAGCATGGTTAAAATATAAGATCATCGAGGACGTACCGCCATCATGCTCAAGCTGACGCTGATCAGCTCTTCTCTCGTCAATGTCGCAGATTCCAGATCTCTGAGCACGGCCCCCTGAATACACGGCTTATCTTCACCCCTCCGCACTTCATCCTTTAGCTTTTCTAAGAGGATATTATTATATTTTAATCGGCGACGTCCGATATCTGCCGCGTGATTCTTTGGCTGCACATCAAGCCCTAGAAACTGCGCTAGAGGCTCCAAATACCGCAGTAAAGGGATGTAGTTGGCGTAATTCTTGCCAGTGTCGCGGAACTTAGAGATCTCGCCTTCGACGTAGATGATCTCAGACAGGAGCGGGTCGTCGGTTAGAGATTTGACGCTCGACACACGCGTCCCATAATTCAGCGTCAGGCTCAAGTTTAGCGAGAAGCGCTTCACGGCGGGCCGGAAATCGATCTCGATAGTACCATCCCGACATACCGAATAGAGGTCCTTGAGGAACTCACGAGCCTCCAGGTTCAGGAGCGGCCCGTACGTATCTACCCGCGTCCTGTTCAGCGCGCCCGCAGCTAGTTTTCTCCTTCGCTTACAACTCTCGTCCCAAGGACTGGTACCAATGCTCGTCACGGCCTTACTAACTTTCTTGTGGAACACATAAAACGTCGGTCGCGAGTTCATCGCATGGCTCTGCCCGAGGAACAACTGCTTAGCTGTCCGTGTGGAATTGATAACAACTGCGGTCGTATTACCAAGTTGGATCTGGAAGACCGGACCATACTTGAAGGACCACTTCCGGTATGTTTCTGCAGGTATCACATCGGGATGCTGCGATGTTGTTAGTGCAGACACGAGTTACGATGATGATAAAGTGTTTACGTACTTGGAAAAGATTCCCAACGATGGGCCATCCGCGAGGCCCGGGAAGATTCTTTATCCTACTACGATATCGAGTGATTTCATTTTGAATGAGGTAAATAATTAGCCCTATGATTAGTGAGGAGATAATATGTTGGAGAGATTTAACAATATAGAGAAGCAATATTTCTAAGAGTGACATATTGGAAGGATATGAAGCCAATGGTATAGTCAAGTATACCACGTGGGTAAAGTTGATAGAATACTATTACATCTAACCTAGGTAGACTTACGAGATGAATAAGGTGGGTATGGTAGCTTACTGGTGTACCCCTCCTACTGGTAGTATTTTGTCAAGACTATAGGAGTTAGATATGGTACCTAGATTGTTATGTCTTTTCGTATATCTCAGAGCAGGGCTTGCGCAGTACAACACCACAATTACGACATCCTTAATCCTCGTATCATGCCATTATTCCTCCGATATAGTCACTCTGGAATTAGGCGAAACTCCATATTTCGAATCTCTTTTAGTCAACTAGCCCCCTCAAGTTCACGACGGACATAAGCTCGGGGCATGTGTACAAAAGATGGTATCATCCATATTCGACTCGCCCCTGCCGAGTAAAAACCAACGTCGGCAAGGAATGGGGTATTCTAGGTAGATGGGTCTAGCATGCTGTGCTTGTAGTGCTACGCTTCTGTGATAGTCTATAACCCCCATTAGCTAAATAACGCCATTGTGGAGAACTATGACGATTACAATAATCATAAACCTGACTGAAGGGATTCGACCGGTAGATAGGAAATAAGTGATGCGTATACAATTTTAGAAATTATGTACAATTTTGAACTACTCGTATCGACAGGCAGGTATATATCACTTTCTAATATTGAAAAATATTACTCTTGGTCTATTTACCTTACCTAGGTGCTCTATATACCCTTTACTGCTGGATTATGCTTCCCTTCTCCATCTACGTTGAACATATACGGCTTATCCGCGGCACCAGCCTCGATAGCTTTTTGTCTACTCCCTCTCAACATCCAAGGCGAGTCTTTTAACCCCTTATGCCACTCTCTCTCTTCATATTCTTCTTCTACAGGCTTCTCTCCTGTGGCTTGTATCTCGCGCGCTCTCTGCTCGATGCTTGACCAAACGCGAAGGATGTTTTCTCCTACAAACAGGCGGATCTGCTCATCGGTCGCGCCGCGTTCCATTAAGATTTGAACGAGATCGGGGAACTTTGAGACATCTTCTAGGCCGATAGGTACATAAGGAGTTCCTGAAAAATCACTACCCACACCGACGCAGTCCCAACCGCATACCTCGGCAATGTGAAATATGTGATCTACAACATCGTGAATAGTCGCCTGGTCCGGGTCTTTCATCTTGAGGAAACGGTTGACGAATACGGCCATAATAATGCCTCCGTTGCGCTTTACGGTTCGGAGAACGTCGTCGGGTACGTTCCGAAGATGTGGAGTTATACTGTAAGCCCCTGAATGCGAAAAGATGACTGGTGCTCGTGCTACACTCAACACATCTCTCATCGTCTGGTGCGACACGTGGGATAGATCTACTATCATGCCTAGCCTATTCATCTCCTTGATAGCCTCATACCCTAATTTGGAAAGCCCATCGTCGGATCCTCCAGCGGCCACAGTAGACGCTGAAGTCGCGAACGAATTGTCGCAATTATGAGTGAGGGTAATATAGCGTGCTCCAAGATTGTACATCTGCCGTATGCTAGCAATACTACCCCCAACCTGATGGCCGCCTTCAATGCCGATCATGCTAGAGATGCGGCCTGACTTGAAAGCTTTACGGGCGCAGGCCGCCGTATCACAATGCTGGAGATCCTGGGGGTGCTCATCGATGAATCTTCTAGTGACATCAATTTGCTCCAGGGTATCTCTCACGATCCACTGTCCGTCTGTCTCAGCATCTAGTAGATAAGTGTCAAGCTGTAATTATTTTAAATGTAACTTACAGATGGGTCTTCAAAGTGCTGCTGATGAACATCGCAATGTACATAAACACTCCAGAACTGACCCCCAACCATCCCTGTTCGCATTCTCTGAAGGTCTGTATGACCCAGGAGTCTTCTATTTAAGTCAACTCGGCCATCATATATGCGATTATGCAACTCTATGCGCAACTGCCAGGGTAAATCATTATGCCCATCAATCAACCTATAATTATAAAAGTATAAATCAGCAAGAATTATAAATTGGGAGTTGGTCAGAACCCACGGTGTTGTTTTCAAGACTCTCCTTGTCCGCTCTACGTAGTTTGTCGGATCAATAGCGGATTGACCTGGCCATATAAATGCGAGGGGACCAAGCAGGAATGCAAATCCAGCTGCAAACAAGTGATACCGAAACCTAGAAAAGAGCCCTGAGTTATTTGCCTGGGAATGAACGATAAGGGACCGTTCAGGAGCACTCGAGTCTACTCTTTGTGAAGACTGAGACTGCCCGCCGGTAGATAGCAATGTGTCTTCTATGTTAGTATGCTGTCCTTCCATGATGAATCAGCAGTTACTTGTAAGCTAGGAGTCAAAACCATCGATAGAAATCATGAAAATAAAACAAGTATGATATTAAGTTGTAATATCGAATTCTTCCCCGGTGGAAGTGGGGCACGCTCCGCGGGATAGGGGTTAATAGTACCTTTATCAGTCTTCCCCCCCACCGTCACATCAATCCAGCTCTCTAGTCTATACCCTTGAAATAATAGCTCGATTGCGTGCTACTATACTCCGATGCCGTATGATGATAAGAACCGCATATATCGGAGCTTTTTAGCAACCCGAGAGTTTCGCATGTGAAGCTACTCGATAATGTTGATCTCGGCTTATGTATGCGTGTTTTGACGAGAATGAGGAAATATTTTAAGTGAAATCAGCAACTAGCTTTTGATAAAAGAACAAGGTCTAGAATTTTTTATTAAATAATGAATCAACTATTGTACTTGTTACTGGATTTTCACATGATAGAAGGCAGCTCTGTTATGTGCAGAGACCGTCCAAAATACTTGCTTAAATACCTACCCCTGGGGCAAATTAAATAGGGGGTCATAACAGTCAACAGAACCATTGTTTTCCTCTACACAGATTGATATCTATTAATATAACTAAAATTCTCTTATATTTATATACATTTGCTTTTCATAGTTAGAAAGTCAAAGTCGTGGTAGCAATGGTGGACGAAGAAGGTAATTTATGTGTTAGTGTCAGCGATATCGGTTGTAAATGTCGCACTCCCATTGGGGTTGTGGTAATCGTATCTTCCGGTTCGCAGCTCTTGGTGTAAGCTTTCAATGAATACTTAAATCACAGGGAATAATAGTGAAGCTAAAGCACCTACGAACTTATATTTCTTTTTGCCTTTCCGCTTTTACGTTATATACATGTTAATATAGGTTGACTCGTACCATAATACAAGCACTTTACTAATGAGGAGCCGATGTATATTTCTTAGTAAAAATAATTGTCTATGAATTTAGAGGCAGTTATACGTTAATATCCAGATCAATTAAGAGATAAATGTTCTTCATAAATATATCTCTCATAAGTATCATTACACCTTGTTACTTGTTCCAGTCGGTTCCTTCTCTTCTAATCCAAAATCCGTTGTCAGTTCTGTCCGTAGTTCTACTTCCCCTTCAATAAAGCTCAACACGAAAGCAAGTCCGGAAAATGCTGTGGCGATCATGAAAACCTTGCTTAGAGCCTTCGTAAATACCTCGATGATTTGAGATTGGGCTTGCATAGGAAACCCTTCGACGAAGGCTTTTGTTGCGCTCGAGTATGCATCTCCGTGCAGCAGATATTCTTGTGCTGAAGAGTCAATTATGTCATATGCATATTGGTTAGTATATGAATTGAAGATGGCTGATGGTATTGCGACGCCCCATATATTTCCAAAGCTTCTGATAAATGTCCAACTTGCTGTAGCAGCGGCTGAATCCGACTCAGCGACTCCAGTTTGGAACGCTGGCAATAGTGTGTCCACCACAATCCCAGCACCTAAAGAGGGCAGTATTATCTGAAGGCAGACCCATTCAGCCGTGTTAGAGCCTTTATCCAACACGGACAAATATCCCATGCCGGCAGTAAGAAGGGCAAACCCTCCAATGTGGAGAAGTTTATATTTCCCCCAAGAGGATAAAACAATTGCTCCGATAGCTGCACCAGGGATGAGGATAAAGGTAATGGGTAATATTTGAACCCCTGATCGAGATGGTGTTGAGAGTTTTACAGATTGGAAATATATTGGAAGGAAAAAGAATATCCAATAATTAAGCATCGAAACAAGAAATGTGTTTGCATATACAATCATGGACGTTCGATTCGCGAACAGTCGTAGCGGCATAACTGGATTAGGAACCAACGTAGAGCCTTCCAGCCCACAAAATCCTATTAGTCCGAGAACACCCATGACCAAGGGGACAATAATTTGGTATGATGACCATGAATGAATAGCACCCGCCCAGGTTAGAGCAATAAGAATTGATACAGTCGAGGCGACTAGAACCGTATTTCCGATGATATCGATAGCTTTCAGTTTGTCACGGACCTTAGTTTCTCTGTCCCATTTGACATGCAGAAATAGCCATAGGAGGACGAGCGAGAGTCCACCAACTGGTAAATTTATATAGAAGACCTATTTTATGTTAGTTTTAGTCTCTTAGATGCTAACGGTGTAGAATACGAACCCATCTCCACGAAATATTTTGCACTATAAGGCCACCAATAACGGGGCCAATCGCCATCCCAATGCCAAAGGTCATTGCTATGATAGCTTGGAAATATCCCCTATCACGTAAAGGGACGAGATCGGATATGATAACACTCACGATCATGGTCATCCCGCCACTACCCGCGCCTTGGATTGCACGACCTGTGATAAGCATAGCAGGGTAATTGGCCCCACCCGATATCCCACTGCCGAGAATATATATTGCAACAATTAATAAGGCAAGGAACCGGCGGCCAAACAGGTTCGATAACTGTCTAAAAAGGGGCTGTACGGCGGCACTGAGTTGTGTGTATGCAATGTTAGGGCGACTAGTTTAAAAACGCGGTTCTTGATACTGTCACTTTCACAGTATTTTCAAGAAAACCGAGAAATACCATAGTGCTAAGAGCAATAATAACAGACCAGAAGCGGTGGTCTCGGGTATAAGACCTATCGACCTTGGGTTCATTATCCATCTTCGATCGAGACTTATCATTAACGTCGGGTAATAAAGAGTAGGTTAAATATTTTGTTTTAACTCTCTCGTCGCTATGTTTAGTTGAGAAGAAAATTGGTTTATTCAAATCCAGCGCTTGAAGGGGGGGCGCTCGTGAATAGCTATGAGGAGAGGGAGTAAAGATCTAGGTTAGTTGCTTGGGAAAGTAGGACTACAACCCTTGACAGTCGTGTAACCCGACTTGAAAGGGTACGATTGGTTAAGAAGTGATGTGATATTATAAAAATGAGCCCATGTATTCCAGGGCCGCCTGGCGCAGCTTGTTTTTGCTACCAACTTTGGTAATAAAAAGCAACTTACTCCATAGGGTGTAGCTAGTCCGTGATAACCATTTGGGATTTAGTAAGCCCTAACATCTTCGAAGTAGGGGGAATTTTACATGTTTTCGAGATGATGCTGCAGCTTATCTACCATATATTGGATTATCTTGTTTTTTGTCTTTGACTTTTATGTAAGAAGAACTTAACATTGGATTAACTGTCCACCCCGAAAACGAAACGATATAACGCCAAATTAAACATGTCAATCCAACGTTCCAAAGGCACTTGGCTGTTAAAATGGGTTATATCGTTTACTATCATTTCTAGAGCCTTTTTGGTCTTGCGGTTTTGGGCAGCAAAGCTTGCCAACCGTAAATGGTATGCTGATGATGGGTTTGTAGTCTTTTCATGGGGATGGATTCCTGGAAATATGATATTCAATTTACATTGACATTTACAGATGAATACCACTGGCCTTGGTGCGGCTATCATATGGGCCATTTACCGGGGAGGGTTGGGCAAGCATGTCGACGAAGTGTGAAATATATTGACGATCATGTTGAGTCTAACTAAAACTAACGGGAACAATGCCGTACTCCAAAATCATATCAGATTCATCCTACTCATACCCTGATTTAAGAGGTAGATTTTATAATGCTAGCTCCGTGTTCCGCGATCCCATAAACGGTTGCTTGAGGATTGCATCGCGGAATTATAGGGGCAATGCTAAAGTCACAAACGCGTAGATTTTTACAGCCATATACCTTCAGATGTTCATTTACAACTCCACCAATCTCCCGCGGCATCATTGAGCAGGTGCCCGAATGGTGATGTGCAGAGACAGCCTTTTTATGGACGTAGTCCCGTACCTCGTCCATGTTGAAGAGGTTAACATTAGACGGCAAATGTTTTCCACCTTCAACCAAGTAACTTGCAAGGGGCTCAGTCTTGAATATAGCATGTAGCTGCTGCAAATGACGTGAAAGTAGCTCTACATCGAACGGATGGGAGAGAAACTTTGGATCTACGGCGAGATCTGGGGATGAAGATGAGTTTGACGTGATATGGGTAGAACCTCGAGAGAGAGGATGTGCTAGTAATGTGGCCCCCGTAAACCAATTCTTGACTCCAGCAGGAATCGGGGCGAATCCACCTTCGCCTTCAAGCATGGCATATCCAGCGAATGAATAGTATAGGGCGGAGGCTTCTGTCTTAGAGCTCAGTACAGAGTGCACGTATGACTCGTGCGCTTTCGCGAAGGCAGGTGTTGTCTTCCCTAGCTCAGCCTTGCCACAGCATTCCTTGAAGATGCGATCAAGCTCGCTTGTTCCGTCAGCAGTCAAGAAGTTAGACGGGAGGGGCAGTTGGGCTGTTGCGTTAAGACCGCTTCGTGAGAAGGGTCCTCCTTCGTTCTCCTCATATTTCTTCGCAGCTGCAGCAATTGCTGATGGTTCTTGTCGTATGAGATCATCAATGGTCTGGTAATCTTTATCCTCGATAGCTTCGGATGTCATGGTGCAGTAAGGATGCGTCTGGAGATTCTCTCCTACATGGGGGTTGTCAACAACGACCTCTATTCCGAGTCGTTGGAGGAGTTTCGCATCGCCGATACCAGAAAGCTCAAGAACCTTGGGAGAATGGTACGTTCCAGCACTGATAATAATTTCCTTACAAGCGGACACTATCCCTATTTCACCATTTTTAGTGAATTGAACGCCGGTAGCTAGAACATCACTATTCTCAATGATAGTCTTCGTGTCAAAAAGAACTTTATCCACCATAGTCTCTGTCCATATGGTGAGATTGGTTCCGGTCAGTGCAGGTTGAAGATATGCGGAACCAACATAGCTTCTCTGCTTTGAAGAGGCTTGAACCGCTTCAGGAGACATGATAGCACCGTAGTACTCGCCAGTGAAAGGGTTCATCGAAGTGGGATAACCCAGAGTGGCTATTGTGTCTCTCCATGCTTGTGACCATCCATTGTCTTCAGTAGGAATGCTGATGCTTAGCGGACCATGGCCGTCGGTTTTCCACGGGGAATTAGGCAAATTGTATACCTTGGACATCGATTTCGAGAAACTGGCGTAATCCCAACCAGGATTTCCAAGATCGGCCCACGCATCAATGTTGGATTTAGCGATGGGAGTAAAAATCAGGGTGTTTATTGCACTAGAGCCACCAAGCATACGCCCGAGAGGAATTTTCGTCCGTCGACCTCCTAGACCACTCTTTTTCAATAACTTAGTATCTTAACCTATACATCAGGATATAGAGAAAGGATCATTCCTACCTGAGGGATAGTTTTCAAATTCCAATCTGCATCGGTTTCGATTAGGGCAGAGGACATGGATGGAGTCTTGACTCTAGTGTCCGTTGTCAAGTCCTTCCCGGCCTCTATTACGAGCACCTGCACATTAGGGTCCTCAGTCAAGCGTGAGGCAAGCACCAACCCAGCTGTGCCCCCGCCCACTATCACAAAATCAAAGCTTTTAGGGGCCGACATGGTGAAAGAATTGGTATGTTACGTATAAGCAGTTCAGAGACCAAAAGCGAATATGATAAGTGTATTGGTGCTAGGAATATTTGATCGGGTAAATGACGGTGGAAATTGGTATGGAAACACTTGAAAGGAACCTATTAATAAATAGCTCCTATCCGATTCTTAAGAGGTGGGTATTATACCTGTGTTGGTTACACTAGGTATTTATATATATCCCATGAGTAGGGGTATATGTAGTAAAGAAAGGGGGTATATTACTAAACGATGCTGTACAACCAACGAGAAACAACCAACATAGACAACCTCTATGTATGATAAGTAGGTACCTACCTATTGCACGCAAAATCCGGGAACTTCTTCGTAACCTACGTCTAGTTTAAAAGGCTAGTAACTATAGTTAATAAAATTACTACAACTGACAAGAGCCTTAATTAGTAGCCAAATCGAGGCCGCTATGTTTACCATATAGGTACCTATTTAATCGTTGCTATTACGGCCATCTCAGATATAGTCTTGCAGCTGCCCATTGATACTCACTGGCAAATACCATGACGAACGTTACCATGTATTGATCTCACGTCCTACTCCTACCCCGCTGGCTACTGCGTTGGTCTCCATAGCCTATCGCGTATCAGTGCGCCGACGAGGTCGACAGGTACATTGATGAATTAGTAGCCGAAGCACAAGAGAAGCCACTTGAAGAAAGTACTGAGATGCAACGCGAGACTCTAATCGCTGCCATCTTGCGCTCGAACATGGCCGCCGAAAACGACAAGAAACACATTGAGTCGATCGGGCGTTCCACCTTAACAAACGAAGAGGATAGGGGTAATGCCTATATTTTCCTCATTACCAATACGCACCATCAAGAAGTCTATGGGGTATAAGTATATCAAAGCAATACAGGCTATGACACGACAGCAAACACGACTTTGTTCACTATGCTCGTATTGATTGCCCACGGGGATCTTCAAGAATGTTTGATCGAAGAGATCGACGCCGTCTATGCCCAAGCCGCAAAGGAAGGCCGTTCAAATGTTTTGTATGTCGAAGACTTCGCACGGTTTCGGTATCTCATTGCCTTCGTGGTATGTCTCTCTCGCCGCAGTCTAGGTGATTTATGAGTTAATATACAGTACGAGGTGATGTGTATTTTCCCAATTGTGCTGACATTGGCGCAGGTCGCCTTCGAACCCCAGATGCTATCAGGCTACACTCTTCCTGGAAAGACGAGCTACATTACTAACATTCCCGCCATCCATTACGATCCCTCCGTGTGGCTAAGCCCGGAGATCATCGAGACCCTACGATGGCTTATGGCAGATCCACACTTGTTTGGTCTATGCAAGTTTCTAATAACGGCACGGGAAACTGAGATCCGCAATGGTACCACCGCCATTCTAGGGAACCGAAAGGGAACTTTTCTAACGTCTGACGAGGTAGTATACTATGAGCAGTAGTTTTACTAAAGTAGACGATTAATATTCCGAAAATCTGTCTCAAAGATTCCCAAAAGCTCAACCTACAAACTCTTGAACTAAAACGTATTGCTTTTAAAAGACTGTCCTAGGTCAATATGAACCAAATACGACAGGGTTGTCAGACCATGGCCGTCGTTCTAGTTCAATACTTGTTACTAGTTTCTTTCGGGTTCTCCATAGGTATGCCCGTATCGTTTTCGCAAGTGTGCTTCTACCGTTGTAGGTTTGTATAGAGGAGTCTTGCCGGGTTCTATACATGTTGGAATGCATTCGATCACTTGATCCAACAAGCCTTCATTGAATAACACCACACTATATCTGTCCTTGTTCGAAATCGGTGTAATCACGCGGTGCAAAGTAGACATGTATCGGCCATTCGTCCACTGTTCCATCATATCGCCAATGTTGACAATATACGCGTCTTGTACGTACGGTACGGGATGCCATGTGCTACTAGGTCGGTGGAAGACTTCCAAGCCGCCGACTAAACTGTTAGAACCTAAGAAAGAAATTCCGAATAGAACGCTTACTATCGTCTTGAAGTAGCAATGTCATGGCACCGAAGTCCGTATGAGCACCGGTTCCTCGAAAGTGGTTTGCCGACTCAATTGTGCCTCGAGGATATCTGTGTGCACGGCACATCGAGGTCGCTGATATGGTTAACAGGTTAGCACTTATCAGACCACAAATACATCGAGTTCATTTCTAACAGTCTTGGCTATTCACAAAAGCATCAAAGTAGTATTCGTCGAGATGAAGGCTTAATGCTAGTAGTCGAAACATCTTTACGCTGAGACTTCGCACAGAAGCGAAATATTCCTCCATCGTGGAGCGAAATCCTGGACAATCTCTTTCCTCTGGCCATAAATTCGGACCCTGGAGGAACCTTCCGGGAGACTTTTCAGGTCCTATCATGAATCCTTCTTTCTGATCCACGAAATCACCCTCTAATGTCACAGCTCCGACCGCCTCGTAACCCCGTGCGCCATTGACCGAAAGACTGCGGCTCAATGCCGACTTCTTGGTTATGGGAAGATCGTAAAACTGGGTAACCTTGTCGAAGAGACGAGTTCGCAACTCGGCAGGGATACCATGGCCAACGATCTGAAAAAAACCAGGGGCGCAACACGCGGCGTTCAATTCGTTTGCAATTTCGGCCGTTCGAGGCAAATCACCAGCCAGATAACCAGAAATGTCGATGACTGGAATTATAGTGTTTGAAGATTGATTAATAGCCATCTTGCGATATTGATAGTCAAAGTTTGTTCGCCAGTGCTTAGTATTAATATCACAATGAGATGGACATTTCGTAGCCATTCCCTCTCGTAGTTGTTATCGGACACTCGGGGTTTAGGACTCGCAGCATCATATTCCTCATATCATTGGTTATAGGTGCGGTGCCACATATCATTCGAGAAACATGCAGTGTGGCGTTAGTAAAGCTATATTCTTCAACCTACCATTAACTACCTATTAATGATAAGATTGTTCCGACTAGTACTATTTCTAATATGTCTATAGGTCTTTATTATGTTACGTTACTACGCAAACGTCATTGCCCGGTGCCCTCAGACTAATGGTTCGCCAAGAACGGCTGGCATTAAGCAATAGAGTCAATATATACAATAAAATAGTCTCAAATAATTTTATCTATGAGGTATATCGTGTACCTATCTATGCATATGTCGACAGGGTCTTTAGTTCAATACCTTAGGTACTTAGGTACCCAAAGTACCTAGAAACGTTCTAATTATGCTTAAATTAGGAGAGCACTAGCTGCAGGTTAGCGGCACGGGCCGTAACTTTTTCAAGGTAAGTTTGGGTAATTTTAGTAGGGGAGATTTCAATTGGCCAATCAGGTTTTTGCGACAAGATGTGCCATCTGAATTCCAAAATCTTTCATTTTATGCCGTATCGACCTCCAACAAGAGAACGGCACACAGCCCCGTGTTTGGATGATCTTCTCGAATCCCCAGCATGACTCAGTACGCCGTAAGGAATGCCGTAGGGGGTCCCGTAAGGGGTCCCGTAGTGGATCCCCGTATGATATATTCTTAAAAGTCGAACCGGCCCAAAGTTATGATTCTGACTTTTTTTTTTTTTTTTTTGAATATATTGCATCAAGTTGACATGTAGAAATTCGACTAATTACACTCTCTTGCTTTACTACATTACTGCCCGCGATGCGACCTCCAGACGATACGCTCGCTTCTTCTGCCGCTACCGCAGTGTCGGTACATTCCACCGCCAACGATTCTACAATTCTACAAAAAGTGAACAGCCAAGAAGCCCCCGTGCAATCGCGCCCTCAAGAAGTGCAGGATGTTGAAAAGCAAGAAGTGGAAAATAGCGAGCCCACCGTCGATGCTGCTGCCGCCGACGCCGACCAGCAGTATCCTGCCTTCTGGAAATTAGTCCTCCTGTTAATAGCCCTTTGCATGGCCATGCTTGTCGTGTCCTTGGTAAGTCTTCATCGCTGGAAAGCGTATGTGTTTATGTCGTAGTCTCCTGACTTTCTTCTTAGGACGGTACTATTCTCGCCACCGCCATCCCCAGAATCACCAACGATTTCAACTCCTTAGATGATGTTGCTTGGTATGGAAGTTCGTATCTCTTCGCTGTCTGCGCACTGCAGTTGATGTTCGGCAAATTTTACGTCATGTACTCCGTAAAATGGGTGTTTTTAGTAGGCGTTTTCGTTTTCGAGATTGGTTCCCTCATCGCCGCCGTTTCTCCGTCTTCAGCTGTCCTGATCGTTGGGCGAGCTGTCTCGGGTTTGGGCGCCGCCGGTATCTTCGCGGGGGCTATCATTATTTTGGCAACTAATATACCCCTGAGATTGCGACCTATTTATACAGGTCTCTTGTCGAGCATGCACGGTATCGCCAGCGTGGCTGGTCCTATGTGAGCAACTATACTCTTTTACAAAAGTTTCGTTCGCGCATTCTGACTTTGGCGGTAGTTTGGGAGGTGCTTTTACTGACCATGTAACATGGCGGTGGTGTTTCTACATTAACCTTCCTCTTGGTGGTCTTACCATTCTGTTCCTCATTCTCTTTTTGCCAGACAAGCCACCGGCACAGCCCGGGTTGCCCTTCAAGGAACAGGTTAAGCAGTTCGATCTTCCCGGCAGCTTCTTCCTGATCCCTTCTGTCATCTGCCTTCTCCTCGCCTTACAATGGGGCGGTGCGACATATTCTTGGAGCGACGGCCGAATTATCGCGTTATTTGTTATATTTGGTGTCCTTGCTATCATCTTCTGGATCGTCGAACTCTGGCAGAAGGATCGAGCCACCGTTCCCTTGCGAGTCCTAAAGAACAATAATATCATCGGCGCTGTGTGGTATGGTGTGTGCATGGGCGCCGCTCTCTTCGTCTTTTCCTATTACCTCCCGATCTGGTTTCAGGCGGTTAAGGGGGTCTCTGCTACTCAATCCGGCATTGATAACTTACCCAGCATCCTTGGTCTCGTTGTATTTTCCATCATTGGTGGAGGTCTTGCCACAGTGTTGGGCTTGTATACACCGTTGCTCATTGCTTCTTCGGCCATCACTGCAGTTGGAGCCGGCCTTCTCAGCACTCTCAAGGTTGATTCTACCATCGGATATTGGTTTGGGTACCAGATAATAGTTGCGGCTGGTGCGGGTCTGGGTGCTCAGAACGTCATGCTCGTTGCTCAGGTTGCCGTCCCTATGGCTGATATGCCTATGGCTATCTCGATTTTAACCTTCACCCAGTCGCTGTCTTCCTCGATCTTCTTGGCTGTGGCCCAGAACGTCTTCCAAAACCAGCTAATCAAGAATCTGGTTGTCCGAGCCCCCGAAGTCGATTCTGCTTCTGTTATTAAGGGCGGTGCCACTGCACTGAGGGTTACTGTTTCGCCTGAGCAGTTGCCTGCTGTTTTACAAGCGTACAACGATGCCCTCACGCAAACATTTTACGTCGCTGTTGCCGTCAGCGCCCTGTCCATCATTGGGCCCATCTTTATGGACTGGCTTTCCTTAAAGCAGCCGGGGACAAAACCTACAGAAGACATAACGGAGGCTTCCGTGAATGATCAGCCTGCCTAAAATGAGCCCAACAACCCATAACACCCTGAGCAAGTATGCATTAAATAGAGTGATGGGTTTCGAAATAATTACATATTTGCAGCATTACATACATAGGTACCTATTTTTTATTCTTTTTGCCTAATGTTTAACATTTTTAGTTTTATCGCATAGTTACTCAGCATTTAACATACTAAGGTAATTAGCAAAGACGGATTCTTAGATATCCATGTCAATAGATGGGTTGGTTGGTTTGAGATGGCTATTGAGGGGGCAGAAATCACCGTAAATAATTTGCTTTAGAATTAGCAATCATAGAAAGGCTTCTGCTGGAAGAATGTAGCCGTATAGCCTTGATAAACTAATGCTCGGGATTGAGTAAAACTAAATATATTAGTCCCTCGTCGATTTGAAGCAATCCATTAATTTCCTTCCCGTATGGCCTGACTTGTGTTTATGCGGTAGGTACGCATAAAACTCATACGAGGTTTTTTACTCATGAGTATTTGTATGCATATTTCGAATCACGCAGATATATACATAGTCTAAACGTTTGGCACCTCTCTATACTTTTATACTATGACGTGCTCATACAGGTTTCAAATTGACAAGGAGAGCAGAATACTCAATAAAGTTATGAGTGTCTTGATGGACAGTTTACTTCATAGGGACGTATATCCCTCGATAAAGTTATTAATATTTAATATGTATCTTATTATAAGTTTCACTATTCTTATTCCAAGTAGTCCAATTTTACCAATAGGCTTGGTTTATAGGTAACTATGTTAACGGATATGTTAGTGTAAACTGAACGGCCTTCTTCTACAAAGTCTAATTAACTTAGGCCAAAGTCTTAGTAACGAGTAAATAGAATGCATACGAATCAATTGTGGGTCATTGCACTGGACGAAAACTCATAGAATCGCCAAATACGCACTATCTGGAATTTATGTTGGGATTCTATGAGACGTCGAGAATAAGGGATACCTTCAGTATGTATAGCTAAAGCTTCTATAGTTGTGGTTAGAGTTCCTCATAAAACAACGAAGTTGTCTCCATGCTTCTTGCTCCACTTCGTGATAAAGTAATCTTCTTCTTCAATAGTGGTTGGTTACACGGCTTCTACTACATACCCGAGGTTCTTTACTTTGGCTCTGGAACCTCCGATCCAGCATTATGCCTATTCTCTGATCCCTGTCGAGCCGTTGTCATTTCAAATACAACATAAGTACCTAATTCAACGCTTCCACCTTTAGCGCTACATTACCCCTTTGGTCCAGAGAAAACACAATCGTACTAGTATTATACATCCAATGGCTTCCAACAGTTACGACTACATTATTGTTGGAGGAGGCCTAGCGGGTCTGGTCCTTGCTACACGTCTTTCTGAAGATCTGAACACCAGTGTACTTGTGATTGAGGCTGGTGAAGACATGAGGGACGACCCCATGGTAAAGAGTCCTTCTATGTGGTCGAAATTGCTTGGCTCCGGAACATGGTGGAACTTCAAGACAGCCCCTCAGATGTGTGGCTAACCCCATACAATTTTCAGTATACTATCTCACATTTTAAATAAGGAGAGACTTGGCGGCCGTGAAATCAACTTCCCTCAAGGGGCGCCTTGTTGGCGGATCAAGTTTCCTAAATGGCCTTGTGCTCATCGAGATGTCCAAAGCAGATATTGAGGATCTAGATAATGCGCGTAGACACGCTCGTGATACCGCTGTGGGAGCTATCCACTTTACTGGCACTTTCGCAATGATGCCACGGGATATGGGTGGTGTTGTTAGTCCCGAGTTACGTGTTTACGGCTGTTCGAACCTGCGTATCTGTGACGCTAGCGGTATCCCTATAGTTCCTCACGCAGGCACGCAGGCACGCAGGCAGCGGTGTATGGTGTTGCGGGAATGGCTGCGGATATGGTCAAGTCTGGTCTTTGAGACACGAGGCATACGCTACATAGAGTTACCCTTGGATCCTTGGTACAGGGCGAAATAGATATTACCGACCGATCTTAGTAGGGTAGGTATACGAAGGTCTGGACCTTCGTACACTATATGTAATAGGCTAAGGCCATAAGAAACCCCTATCTATATCTATATTCTTAAAGAGTCTTACAATTGGCATACGAGCCACCGTAGATTAGCTAAACTATTAATGGTGTAGCTCAACTTATACGAATATCAATAACTCCACTTTGGAAGATATTTTCCCTCGTTCGCCTATGTAACAAATATAAAATATGCTAAGACACTTGGCTTGCAGGTGGCCCGTGTGTCAATTGTAATGAAAAAAGCGGTATCCTATACGAAATACGTGAATGCACATATGGCTCGGCTAAATGTCGACCGAGGGAACAGGGTAGCTATCAACCGCTCCCATAGCTAAGACTTGCAGGCATGAAATCAAAGAGCTATACTTAGACCAGTGTCCCCTGCATATTCCATTCTAGGCATTCTAAGGGGGTGGCAGTTGTATCGTCGACTCTAGATAACAAATTTCTTTATATAAAACCACGCTCAGCTCATTCAAACTATGCGCCTCTTAATTTTCACAATCGCAACAACCGGTGATACTATTTCTCATCTAAGGCACGATGGTTAATGCCATCGAGCTGTTCGAAACTACGCTAAGGATGGCAGTATGGCATACGATAATAGCATTTATCTTACCGTTCGCTTCGGCAAAGGATATTCGCCCTCGCCCTAGAGCAGATATATCGACGTGCAAATTGGCAGCCAATAGCAGCGTTTACCTTAGTACGGGATTCGGGTACGAGGGGAACTGCGCTCCTAGCACTGGCACCTTGAGCGCATTCATGATATTCGTCGATTTTACTGATCAAGCCGCTACCGAAACCCCTCAGAGCCTGCACGACTTCTTCTTACCGGCAGCGGCGGAATGGTATGCCACGTCGTCATACGGAGCGCTCACACTAAATGTCACTGCCGATACGTCACGTTTCTATCGAATGCCCGCTCAGGCAGATTCTTACGGATTCCAACGCGGCCTCACTTATCAAATGCATGAAAAGTACATACAGGATGCGTTAGATGCTTATGGAAAGACCATCCCACCCACTGATGTGTTGTACATCGTCCCGACATCCAACGCTGTCGCCATCTCTTTCTCGCCTACATTTATGGGCGACGTCAAGACACGTGCCGGGGCATATGTTGCTAAGAAGTCGGTGACATTCGGCTTAGACGCATATAACACCTGGAAGTATCTTACCTTGAACCACGAGACGGGCCACGCAATGTGTTTGCCCGATTACTACCCCTTCAACGGAAGCGCAACTGGTTTGTTTATAGGAGGATGGGATTTGATGGGACTTATTAGGTAAGAGTCAAATGTGAGAAAAGATAATTAAAGCAGTGCCTATAACTAATATTAAATCCGTATAGTGGGCCGAGTCCTGATTATTTCGCGTGGGATAAGTGGCGGTTGGGATGGCTATCTGATGAACAAGTTGACTGCGTCGCGGAAACGGGGTCAACGACGCACACATTAACTCCATTAGAGAAACCGGGAGGCTCTAAGGCCGTAGTCATCAAGCACAGTAACACAGACGTGTTGGTTGCAGAATTACGCTCGGCTAGCGGCCTCGACTCGGCATCTTGTTCAACCGGCGTACTACTTTACACGGTCTCGACAATAACAGCAACAGGACAAGGTCCTGTTCGGGTATTAGATGCAACTCCTGGGTCGAATGGTTGCGAAGGCTATGATTTGAACGATGCACCACTATCGCTGAGAGGGACAAGTTCATATACTCTTCCAGATTGGGGTATCAAAGTCACGGTTGTGAGCGAGTCTAATAACGGGGTTGACATTAAGGTGGAAGTTTCGTGATGCGAGTCTCTCGTAGTCTATCGTTATACTGTAAAGAAATTGTTGCTTAAACAATAACTATGCGGATGGTAACTCGTAAAAGTTAATCAATACACAACTATCAGCATACCTCTTGTATACCTTACGTAGGTACCTACCTAGGTATAAAATCGATCCGAACCACTAATTAAGGTTATTTAAGCTTCCCTAATAAGGAATGCGACTGAATCGTAATTGGTTGTATCTTCGCGGCGCAATTACCAGTACCGCCGCGCTGGTTTTTCTAGGCGAAAGTTTAAGTACTATAATTATTTCAACCTAGCCTGAGTGTTGTGTAACTACTAGGTTAGTTACCTATGTATTAAATTTCTAATATTATTAGTTAACTAGGAGATAAGTCATGTTTAATAAGCTGCATATTTATTAATCTAGAATACAGTCAAAAGGTTGAGTCTTTGATTTAGTGCCGAGACCATCTAGTCCTACATGAGAAAGTAAGCCGTATAATGTTATACAATTTCCCAGACACCATAATATCACTATGGCATTTGCCGCTCTCAAGTTCAGCTCAGATAGCTGGCTAGGTCCATAGCACTCCAGCCACAAAACGGTTTCATACCCAGTCATTAATACGGTACTGTCGATCTCTAATAAGCGCTCTTGGGGGCTTGGTTCTCTTAAAGTAAATAATATCATACTATATTATGTATTACGTGTATTGTGCCTATTTTTTTTTCTTCCCTACACATTATTAATGCTCCTTGCCCGAAAATCCTTCCTTAGTATCGGCCTATTAAAATGTTTGGCTAGTTCGACTATGGTCTAGTGAACCACCCTTGGCGTGTCCAGCACCCCAGTTAGTCTCAGCACTGCCCAGAAGCTGATATGTCACTAATGCGGAATTCCTGTCCACGCGAGGATTTTTGCCTTATTTGGAAGTCAGATCATCATCTCCGCAACCTTCTATTCGCGGAAGAGGCGTCAAGTTGAGACCGTGCTCGGCAGGGCTGACAAGCCACTTACTTATACTATTCATTAGTTTCATCATGGATCCTGCCTCCTCTTCTCCTTTTCCTGTTGATCAGTCGCGATTCAACGTCACATGGTCAATGTATTTTGTACGGCACCGACAGACCAGTCTGTCCGCCTATCCAAAAAAAAACATGAGTTCTCCGAGGGATAACTACGAGCATAGCACGTTAGAGGTAGACACTGAAGCGCATACTCGAAATCAATATGCCGAGACGACCTACGCCGCACAGTTTCCCGAGGTCAATCAGAATGCGACCGAACATTTAAATTATCCCGAAGTCGTTGGTGTTGCTGGCGATGCCCCTAAAGGAGATATAGATCGTACCCTTCCGGAACCGGTTTTCGTACCTGGGACGGAGAAAGCGCTAGATGCGCCAGAACCTAAGATATGTGGAATGAGACGAAAGATTTTCTGGGCCGTTGTTATCGGAGTTGTGATTGCTATTGTAGCAATTGTGGCAGGAGTTGTTGCTGGTGTTGTAACAAGAAGGGATAGTAATTCCAGTTCCAGTTCCAGTTCGGACACAAGCAGTAGTCAGGATCCGGCGACTTCGCAGAACGACGAGACCGCTCTATTCGCTAACACTAACCTCGCGACCACCAATTTCACGGACGAGTTCGGAAATGACAACTATCTTGTAGCTTACCAATTAAACAATAAGGCCATTTACTTGTCGGCATGGAACTCGTCGCATAAAAGCTGGGTGGTATCACCGGTAGTCGATGGCAAGACGAATAATCTGGGTTTGGATAGCGTTAGGAATGGAACCTCATTGTCACTTGACGTGTTCGCATACGACAATACGGTGGGGAATCAAATATACCGGAATTATTGAACCAACTAAATTGCTGATACTTACTCTAGAGACGCGATATACACATATACTGGCAACTCCCTGACAGCGGTGGTCTAGCTACAATTAAGGCTCTAACGTACAATAACGACAAGGGTATCTCGACACAGTCTACCATCCCAACTGCAAATTGGGTAGATTCGAAAGCCGGAAACAGTTATATTTCTACCTCCGGATCATCCCTCGTCTCGTACGGGAAGCAGTGCGACTTGTGCAACCAATACACATACCTCTACTGGCAGACGTCTGATGGAATAAGAGAAGCTAGCTACCAGAATGACACCAGCGGGTGGGCTAGTAACACGAATGCCATTCAGGTTGACATCTCGGCGCCCGCCGAGAACGCGTCCCTTGTCCAGGCACACGCAGCCGCTGCGACAACGGACGGCCACAGGAGCATGAATATTTTCTACCGCTCTATTACCAGCGCACTATCTCAGATCGTAAATGGCGATGGTCGGTACGTAGGGCACTATCTAGGACGAGATATAGGACCCAAAACCGCGATTGCTGCCTTCTCAACAGGCTTCAACGAGACGAGTACCAACTGGCCCGAACCTTTGGGCTTCCAGGTTTTAACCATGGACCCCACTACCGACGATGGAGTTCAATTGACATATTATAAAGGAGATAATTGGACTACGGTGGATCAAGAAGTTGGCGATTTATCAGATTGCAAAGACCGCGGGACAATTGTTGCCAGTCACGCTCGAAGGATATATTGCCTAGTAGGCCAGAAGGATAGCGAGGTAAAGATTGTCGAATACGAATGGCTCGGCGATCCTAGCGATACATCGACGTATTCGAATTACCATAAGATAGGAAACGTGGATGTTAGTACAAAATAAGGGAAAATAAAAATTCGTAACGTTGTTTAATCACATCAAACATAATGAGTTGAACTTCAGAGCACAGGCAGCCCACATGGCCAGTCATTTCAGCACGATTCTATGTCCTCTGGGACTGAATCTTAGTTTGCGGCTCTCCTGTTAAGATAATCTGGAAAGGCAACTTCTCATATATATTTGTTCATTACTCGTCAATATAAACTATCCCGACCCTGTCCGACTCTTTACTATGGTGTGTTACACTTTCATTTCCGCCGTCTCAGCAGAGAAACCTGATCGCGTAACTTCATAAGTATACTCGGCACGAATAAAGGGCAAGTTAAACCTCCCCTTCATGCGGTCCCAATCACGAGAACGACGACTCGCGCTCACCGTTGTGATGTTGCAGCCGGTATCGAACGGATTACTGAAGTCTTCTCGGTTACTTTGCGACTTTATAGGTGCGCTATGGGAGGGCGCTGAGCCGGGAGCTTTGGATGATGTGATAGGCTCTCGTGTCTTAGGCTGGCTCAGAAAAATCTTCTGCAACACTGGCATTGACCCTGCGATGATACCAATGGCGGTTTCAATGTTCGACCACAGCACAGTTCTCAAGGTCCAGACTATACATTACGATACATTAGAACCGCACAGCAAGCAAGGTGTGAGTAGGGGTTGTCAGGCAACTCACAATGGATACCGTCGCCCGTAAACTGTTTAATATCAGACACGCGGATTACAGTGCAGACGGAAGCAAGCAATCCGAACAATAGAAGCAAGCTAATTAGTAGCTTTTTCAACTTGAGTTGCGTGTTCCACATCATGACTGCCGGCAAAACAGTGCATGCCACATCAGTCGCGACCGTTATAATCGCAGTAGTATATATGATGACCAACATGTTATCTTTATCTTTGCATGTTGCCCTGCCATCTACCAGGAGTCTCTTGTCCCAAATAGCTTCAACGGGGTTACATTGAGTTAAGAGACCTATGACTCCATCGAGAAATGATCCAAAGCTCGCCAGGAGGAGAATATAGATCGCGAAGCGGATGTATCTCGTGGGCTTTCTCAGCCGAAATATAGTCAAGCAGATAGAAGCCTTGATGATGAAAAGGCATAAGCTGTATAACAGTGACCAAAGGGTCATGTATTTGCTACCCTCGACGTGCATGGATATGGGAAGATTCACATCGGGGGTGCTGACGTTGTACTGCGCGCTTCTACAAGCAAGTCCAATATTAGCAATATATACCACCTATAACTAGCTTGTTAATAAGATCAAGTAATATGCCAGATCTTTGAAATATAAAAATACTAACCAGTGCGGCCAACATCAGGCCATCATCCCACCCGAACGATATTTCAGAGCATTGGACGTATATTCTAAAAAACACAACGATAGTTGAGATCAGGGCCATTGCAATCGTTACAATGTATATAGCTAGTCCCATCCCACGTATAGGAGGTAAACTTTTACTTTCCATAACGTTCAACTTGGAGATCGTGTATTTGGAACTTGAACGATGTAAGCTAAAATCAGAAGGTATGCTTCAAATTAAGAGGGTAGAGGTAAACATAAGGTAACCAAATTCAACTTCATGGCTATGAAGCTCCAGACTTGCCCCCGGTGATCCAACAATAGCGCTATATTATCACTGTGGTGCTCTTTAGATCGATTCAACAAAGACCTTATAGAATTCCCCACGGATTTGAGACCGGTAAATACTTAATAGGTGTTAAATTGCGAGCCTAGTAAAGATCATTAGAACTTAGCGGAAGCCTCCCGGTGAGGCAGAATAAAGGACAATGAAAGGTATATCCACTGTTACTAGCCAATGGTCACGCATATCAGGATCAACTCGGCGGTTGACCGAGTTCAACAAAGACTATGCATGACTCGAACCTGCCATCAATTCCGCACATGTCAAAATAGCTAGAATACATGCAATTTGCGCACCACCAAGATGCCGACAGGTACTTAAACGCACCGAACCTTGAATGCGAGGGTCCGACAGAATATGTACTCAAACATTCTCAATACAATAAACATTCAAAGTTCTCTCATTATCCGCTTCTATATATAAAAAGAATAATGATTGGACCATTTTCCAACAGTTATCACTGTTATCAATTTTGATATTCCATCCTGATGATCTCAGCAGTATACCAATGATATAAGAGATTTAACGTGTTGGAAGTATAGCAATACCAGTATTGCCTGAAGAGTGAGTTTCACGGATGTGACTAGTAGTATTACGATCAAGACCGCAAATTTGTCAATGGTGGTGGGTATTTCAAGCTATCAGTTTAAGTTGATGTCTCCGGAAGCACTACGTACCTGACTCATGCTCCTATTATGTTCCTAGATAAAGAACTGGCTTAGGTACCTAAGCTACCTAAGTATAAAACAACCATCCTTGAGAAAGCATATACTGTCTTCAGCAATATTAAAGAGAAACAGCTTATTCAAAGCAACAATAATATGGCGTCATAACTATTTCCTACGACTTGATACCGTTTTGGAAGTTGGTGTATATTTACCCCCATCTTGAATGTCTACATGAAATAATCAAGAAAATTCAATTAGACACCACTTACGCCGAACCCCCGTGGGTAAACCGCTTTATATACATTTCTCTGAACATCCCGGTGGTTGCTTCTCTAAATAACTACAGTTTGTTACTTAGGAAAACGCGCTTGACTTTTGAATTTGAAGAAGTTGTTAGTAGGTGTCTCTGCAAGGCTAGTTAAAAATACAATATTAGAAAGTATTAGAACTTAAGGTCAACGTCCGGATTTGTCAATGACCACCACTAAGACACCCAGAACAAAGGGGTCCTAGTTAAATCAACTGTCCAATCCTAACTAAGTTCATGCTTCTTCATATCAACAAATCTAAATTCTCACTTACATCCTCAAGTTAAGTGAGACAAGGTTGCAGTCCTCGGTAGTTTTTACAAGAGAGACATCGAGGCTACAGGGTGTTAAAATGTTTAGATAACCCAGACACGCCAACTGCTGGTCACTATATACATGATGCCAAAGACCTTAAGTAAAGGGATGGGACGGTAAGCCCCATTTAGGCATAGACCGATCACGTAGTAACTTATTTCTTCTTCCCTCCACCTATAAACGAACCCTCAAACCCTGCTCTGCTCTTGGCCTTTTTAGCTCCCTTCTTCTTGCCACTCTTGCCCGCGAGCTTCTCCTCACGTCGTTTCCTGATGTTTTCCTCTCGCTTCTTTTGTCGATCCTTCATTGCCTTGGCGACACCATCTTTCCTGGCTGACCATTCCTTTTCGCTCTTCTTTTTTGTCGTCTCCTTACGTTTGACAGCTTTCTTGAGCAGCTTTTCGTCGTCCTTGATCTTCTCGCCTTCTGCACGTCTCCTCGCAGTAAGCCAAAGCTCCTTGTCTTCAACGTCCTTTCGCTTATCCTCGTTCATCTCTTGCAGCCGCTTCTTTTGGTTCTCTAGCTTTTCAAGGGCTGTCTTGGGATCCGATGGGCCCTTCTTCTTGCCGCTACTGAGAACATGTGAGAGGTCATGAGATAATTGAGAGCCATCACCAAATCCAATTCGGCCAAAGGAGAAGTTATTGTTCTCGAGATCGATGGCCGGGCTGAGAATGCTGCCCGGAGAGTTACGGGCAGATGCTAAAGCCTCTTCACGCTTAAGGTCTTCTTCTACTTTAGCCTTTTGCCGTAACTCTTTCTTGTGTGCTTTTCGTTCTGCTTGTTTTTGGCGTCGCGCTTCGATCAGCTCCTGACGCGTACGTATGGGCTTTCCATCAACATCGGCTTTTCGCGCATCGCGGAGTGCTTGTATCCTTGCCGCAAGACGAGCACGAAGAGCGGTGGTATCAGGGGGAATCTTGATATGCTTTGGCTTTTCAGCAGGGGCGGAGGATGATACAGACGTTGTTGTACTTGGAGCTTGGCCGGTTGAGTCGGCGGGCGTACCGTTGGTGTCGAAGACGGGGGATTGAGGTTCCGATAGAGGGGGCGAGGGGGCAGAGACCGAGTTTTGTTCTTGGGTAGCGTCAGCGAGACCAGAAACATCAATGGGCTTGACGTCTGAAGCATCAGCTTCTTCTTCCGCCTCTTGCTGCTCATCGTCAGTCTCGGTGCTAGCGTCGGCGGATTTGATATCACCATTTGGCGCTGAGCTGGTCTTCGTTTCTCTAGACCCTAACTTGATCTTGTTGACACCCTTGATAGTTTGTTTCTGGAAGGCCGCCTCCTCTTCCCGTAGCTGTTGTCGTTCTGCCTTCCGTTCCTTTCGCGCAGCTCTCTTCTCTTGCAGTCGCCGTTCTTTTTCGCTTAGCTCGGGTTGTTGCTCCTTGTTCAACTTCTTCTGTTTCTTGGCATCTTGTGCCGCCTTCCTCTTTAAGCCTTCACCAGGCTTCTCAGTCTCAACTCCTTCAACATCAGACCAGTCTTCATCATCCCCATCTTGCATCTGATTGCGCTTCCGCTTTTTCAATGCCTGCTCGTCCATAACTTCTTTGACACTTCGGTTTAGCGCACTGTCGGGGTCGAGCTTATTACGTCGGGCAGCGGCCGCCTCAGCTTTGGTCTGCTTCTTCCGTTTCCATTGGTCCTGCGCAATCATCAGTAATGAGAATGAGTTAAGTGCGTCGTTAGGGGGTGCGACTTACGGTCGTGTCTTCTCCATAATACATCCTGGCAGGTATTAAGGACAAGAGTCCATCGAAGGACTTTTGTGAATTGAGGAGACGCTCCTATGTATTGAGGTGTCGGTTATCATTCTTCAAGAGCACGCGATATCCTGTCGGCGATACAGATCAGGTTGTTGGATTAACCAACCTTCAACGAAGAGTCCTCCATAATGCCTATTAAACTAGGATATCAAGTAGAATGATCCTTGGTGCTTCCTACTACCGGTGGTATTTATCGAATCGAAAAACGAACGTAGGTTGAAGTGATTGACTTCGTTAAAATTGGATGATGGAGATTAGTAGATGGAAGAAAAGGTTTAAGGTTAAAAAAAAAAAAAAAAAAAAGTTGGTTACCCGCAGCAGTCGTACCAGTATTAGAAACGCCTGGCGCCTTGGGCTACAGCAAAAAAGCAGGTGAGGCCAAGCCTTGATTGGATGGAACAAGAATTGGTTTTTGCTGGTGGGAATTTTTTCTTAGTGCGGAGTTTATCGCTTACTTTATCAACTACGAAATCTTGGCACTTCTAGGTAAGAGACTTACCTTAGGTAACCTAGTGGGGGTGGCATCATTATCGATAAGGAATTTGCACTGCACTACGGAATACATGGATGTACTTGTACCTATGTACCTACATAATATCTGTATACGTACCTACCTAGGTACTACAGCTAAGTCCTATTTATATCATAGTTATTTGATAGCTTTTAAGTGATACTTAGAGCAATCTCCTAGCATGGAATCTTCATTAAGGATATCTCTACCAAGAAAGATTCCGTTCTTTTTTATTTCAAGGAGACACACGCCCCTACTAACACGGCAAAGATAGAAGATAGAAGCCCGGACAGCCCGGAGGTTGGTGGAGATGAAAGATCGGCCCCGCTTGGTCTACCCCCTTTATCGATAAAGGGACAGACAAACACAGAGTGCATATAACATCTATACAAGGTACCCAGGTTAGGTACTTAACCAATGTCTGTCTGGTGTATTATGCAGTTTTATATATAATAGTTCCTCGCTTTGATAAGTATAAAAAATAGCAATGTATTAGGCACATGATATATCAAGACATTTCAAGTATTTGGTAAAGAAACCTTAGCACCTTTTCTTTAACATGATATATATTTGCATGGCTACCTTTTAGACCAGTGGAAGAGCACGTGTCAGTAATTATGTTCCTACCTCTAATGAATTAATGTTAAGGTCACGATATAATGAAATCGTAAGTTCAAAGCTTCGGGGTATATAATCCCGTGATGTTCTCACTTCTCCACAAATGGGCCTGATTTCCGAGTCTCCAACACCAAGACCAGATCTCTAAACAAATATTCGAACCGCTGTTTAAACCGCCATGTCAACCTCTAAATGCCGTAGTCCCCGTAAAAAAACACAGAGCAACGGTCTCTGAGTGGTTCGGCGCAAGTTATCAATGTTACCAAGAGGCTCAATCAGCGGGATCCTAGTAACGCGGTTTAAATGCCTCCGTTTCCCCCAAACGGAAATGCCCGAATTGGGGAAAGGGGCCCTTGACGAAATACATAAGTAGGTACCTTATGCTGGACAACATCGGGTCGCTCACAATGGTTACGTGTGGTTTCTACACTGAGCGGTTCGATCGTCAATATGGTCTTCACTTTGTCAAGTCTTCTGTCGCTCGGTCTGCTCGCAAGCGGAGGGGTCCACGCAGGCCCCTTAAGCAAAACCAAGGGTGGAGCTGTTCTCGAGGGTTTCGTCACCGTTAAAGGAGACAAGTTCCAACTTGACGGGAAAGACTTCAACTTTGCTGGGAGCAACGCGTACTATTTTCCCTTTGATAGCGTGCGTATCCCACCTTCTTTTCCAGAGAGACATTCTCTAATCATAGCGTTAGAACACGACTGATGTCGAACTTGGGCTTTCTGCTGCCAAGGATGCCGGCCTGAAAGTATTCCGCACTTGGGGCTTTAATGACAAGAATGTCACTTATGATCCTCAAGGTCTGCCGCAGTATGGTGGCGAGGGAGCGGGTGCGACCAATGCTGTTTTCCAATGGTGGGCTAATGGCACTTCTACCGTTAATATCACCGAATTTGACAAGGTAGTCGATGCCGCCACCAAGGTCGGCATCAAACTTATCGTCACCTTCACTAATAATTGGGCCGACTATGGTGGTATGGACGTCTTTACTATAAACCTTGGCGGGAAGTACCATGATGATGTAAGTTAAACACGTACTCTTCGGACCGCTGTGACTATTTTACTCATACATGTACATAATGCTAACGGCGCTTTAGTTCTACCGGCTACCTCAAATTAAAGATGCATACAAACGATACATCAAGGAGTTTGTTACGCGTTATAAAGACTCCGCAACTATCTTAGCTTGGGAGCTGGCTAACGAACCGCGCTGTGGTGCCGACGCCGTGCGCAACCTGCCCGTCAGTGGCAACTGCACAGCAGACACGCTGACCTCATGGATCGATGAGATGAGCACATTCGTCAAGAGTTTAGACCCGGACCACTTAGTAACGTGGGGTGGAGAGGGTGGCTTTAACCGGGAATCAGACGACTGGGCCTATAATGGTTCTGACGGCGGTGACTTCGATGCCAACTTGGCTCTACCCAATATAGACTTCGGCGTATTCCACACTTACCCGGACTGGTGGACTAAGACCGTCGCCTGGGCCGACCAATGGATCCGTGATCACGCAGCCGCGGGTAAGAAGGCTGATAAACCGGTCGTCCACGAAGAGTACGGCTGGATGACGCCTGAGGTACGCGAGCAGAATGGAATTCCTGCCGTAAACGCAACAAGATTGGAGGTCGAGGGGGGTTGGCAGAAGATCATGTTGGAGGCGGGCATGGCCGACATGTACTGGCAATACGGCTTCTCGGGATATTCCTACGGTCGTAACCATAACGACGGGTTCACCATTTACCTAGACGACGAAGAAGCGCAGACTCTTGTCTACGATCACGCGAAAGCAGTGAACAGCCTTTGAGAGAGTACCTTAGTCGGTAGCAATGAATCACCGAAAAGGGGGTTCACCCCTAAGAATTATCTATAGTAGCTATAGTAGCTATACGGGGTTGTTTTGCTACGCAAATCCTGTATCAGAACGTTAACTGGTTCTCCTTACCGAACGAGGCACCAGCTTTTCTTATATAAGATAGATTCGTAATAATCGGAATAAGACGAATTTTAATGAACTAATTCAGGAATAAGAAATATCGTAATGAAAGCTTATGTATTTGAGCAGCCAATTATCTAAAAACTACCCAAGCAATAATTGCAGAATGCTCTGAACACGAGTAACGTGTAACTCTAAGCCGTCTTACATTTACATATTTCCGGGAACAGTCAGGGCCATGCCACCATCAACAATCGAGACGGTGCCCCAAACAAAATCGTTCGTAGCGAGCATCAGGATAACCTGAAAACCAACGAATCATCAGTTAGTGATCTCAACTCATTACTCGTGTTCTGTATGCAATCCTAAGGCGAAAAGGGAATGTTCAGACAAATAACAGAAGAGAATATGTCAACTTACACTCGCAAGCTCCTGCGGCGTCCCCATGCGCTTGACCCTCTCAGCGCCCATGTTTTTCATGAAGAGCGCAAAACGCTCATTCGAAGCTGTGCTCTCGTTCTCGTCATTAGACTCGCCCGTCGTCATCTCCGATGGGAAGTACCCTTATCATATTAGCACAACTTAACTCAGTCGTGAATTGAAAAGGGATTGGAAAGATGGAGACTTACCGAGCGCAAGACTATTCACACGAACATTGATCTTCTCGTGGCTGAACTCAAACGCCATCTGGCGCGTTAGGTGTAAAAACGCAGCTTTGGTGGCCTGCCACTTATTAGTTAAGAAATGATCTAGATATAAGAGAGGCGTCTTACGTTGTATGAGAACTGGCAATTCTGCGACCTGTGGGAAGTATCATGATTGTGAGTATAAGCTTAAGCCCCTGTTTTACATCCGACGATGTACCTCGAGTTGTTTGTACTGACATTCGAAGAATTCCGCCCACTGAGCTATTATTGATTACGCTCCCAATTCTCCCAGTCGGACCGGATTCAGCTTTAGCAAGGAGCGGGAGGAACGCGGCCGTGACGAAGTACTGCGAGGTACAATTGACATCAAATGCTATCAAATGGTCAATCAGATTAACGTTCCAGATGCTGACTGGGAGGGGACTGTCTTAGGAGGAAACTGTCTTGTACATTTCTGCCAGTTGTCTTCATTACTTTCGGCCAGCATTGCTTCGCTAAAAGCCTCAGGTCCGTCTTCCGCTTTCGCGGTGGGCCGTCCCGCCCAAGTTCCTGCATTGTTGACGAGACTGTTGAGAAAATAGTTAGGAAGGTAATGACCGGTGAAGTTGCGATGGTATTACACGTTAACAAAACCCTCCTTTTGCGTGATCTCGGCGACGACGCCCCTAACGCTATCCTTGGACGTAATGTCCATGGCAATAGGAACGATGCTACCCCCAAGAGGGCCCAGCCTCTCTGGTGAACCATGGATGCGGGCGCTCGTCTCTAGAACGTCTACGCGGCGCCCGGTGATGTAGACTTTGGCTCCATTGGCAGCCAGTGTCTGAGTGATCACTAGAAAGGTACGCGTTCAGTGATTAGAAAGCTAAACGAAGGAATAGGGGATATTAAATTGAAATTAGGTTAGGAACATACTCAGTCCGGTACCTGTTCCCCCGCCCGTCACTACGTGGAAAAATCAGTAAAAGAGGGGAAGCCAGAAAAAGGGGGTGAAAACCAACCGACAGCGACCCAACCCTTTAGCGAAAACAAGGACGTCGCAGAAAGGGGATGAGAGGAAGCCATTTTAATAAGTAATAATCCCTAGTAGGAGCTGAGTAGAAGTATTTGCTAGGAGGCTAGGTAGGTATTGAAGAAAAATAGGGCAAGAAGGAAAGAAAAGGAGAAAAGGGGCAGAGGGAAGAGATGGGCGAGCGTCTCCGTCTTATAAATACGAGCAGGCCTTGGCAAAAGCCGTATACTGCCGATAACGTATAACTAGGGCTTACAAGCGAAACACCTCTTATGCTGCCTAGCTCTCTATAAGCCAGGAGACATATTGCACGCCGCTCGAGGCCGGAGTCCACCCTGTGCGTGCTTCGGGCTTCCATCCTGGGCGGATCTAATCCACTAATAAGATGGCAGGGGGGTCGATTCGGGTCGGACCAATCAACATGGGCCTAAAGAACAAGGTCAGTTAGAATTTGGATGCCCTCTTATACCAAAACACTCCCATCATTTCGAGATGATAAGCACGAAAAGCAAATCTCACAATCCAATATTTAGATCACAATAGTGTTGATTCATGTAATTAAAACGATGTATACACTTCTAGAGCCGAAGCAAATCTAGTCACCCGAAGTCACTAAGCGTACGCCGGAATCCCAAACCCCTGACACGCGTCAAGAACATCGTGGTATCAAAACAAACCGTAGCTTTAGCATCGCCCCTGCGCGTGAATCCTTCAAAGACCACGCCCGCTGTTTGGCGATCATATCAATGCCGCGTGTGTACATATTACATTGCCCCTATTACTCAATACCGGATTTCTCCTGGGATAGACCTCTTAGGTCCAGCCTACAAGCCTGCGAATTGGGGACTGCCGGGGTGCAGAACATTATATGATCCACCGCTCGTCGATTTCAAAAAGGCTGCCTCACGTTCTGCCTTTTCACGGTCCATCTGAGCTTTGTCAGCCTTCGTCATTCGTGGCTTTCTCACTGCGCCTCCTCGGGACCCGGGGCCTCCTCCGCGACCTCGTCCTGTGCCTGTAGTTGCTGCACGAGTCCCGCCACGACCACCTCGTGATCCACGTCCTCGCTTGGGTTGACCCTCACCACTGCATCAAATCAGTATACTCGAGCCACTAGAGATAGGACATGTACGTACCGTCCAGATTCAGGCTTCTCAACCTCCGGTATCAAAGGACCGGAGTAGACGAAGAAGCCATCCCTACTAGCCGCTGCTTGCTCTTCCCAGAGCATTTCCGAATCATCGACAAAGTCGTCATCCTTATCGTATTCATCCTCTTTGAAATGCCTCTTCTTCTTTGCGGGCTTGTCGTCGGCAGCCTTGTCGGGTCCGCTCGTACCACCCATTTCGATATTCGAGTCCTCGTTCTCTGATTCGTCAACTGACATCTCATCCCCCTCGCGACTGGAATCATTCTGGGCTAATGCGGCAGATGCGGCAGCAATGCGGGCCTTACGTGCTTTGAGTTCGGCCTGGCGCGGATGAAGAGCTTCCCAACCATACTGATCCTCGGCCATTCGCATGAAGTTGATGTATTTATTTGTTTCCCCGTTGAGAGGGACATTGAGAATAATTGATGGAGCATTAAACTCAGATCCGGGTTCTGCTTTACCAAAGTCCAGGATGGAACGCTCAGGCCCGCTTGGAAGAGGGGGAGCGAGCGTATCCTTGATGGCACTGATGCGAGGTGACGACGATGTAGTGCTGTGGTTTTTGGGTGATGTCTTCTTCGTACCGGCCGCGCCAATCGTAGTGATAGACGTCGGACGAATCTCAATTTTGGAGGTAATTGCATGTGCAAGGGTTGACGGAGGCTTCTTAGCCTCTCTGGTCTCTTTACCCTCCTTGGCTTCAGTTGTGGGCGGCTTTGGTGCAGGTGGAGGTATGAAATCTTTGCGAAAAGGGCTAGGGGACTCCGGCATCGAGCTGGATTCCTTATGAATACGCTGTTGAGACTGAGAAGGTGGCTGGGATTGTGTGCTCTGAACAAAAGAAGTATGAGATGGAACAGGCGAAATAATATTCGGTACAGGCGGGTCGACAAGACTGGCGATCGAAGGCGATGCACTTGCGCGATTGATAGCATTTGTGGTGGTAGGTCCACGAGGCGATCCGCTCATCGGGTTGGAATAGGTATGTGTGACCATAGTCTCTCTTATAGGGTCATAATTCGACGAGCGAATTGGATCGTAGTTAGTACCGCTCGTCCGTGACGGAGCGCTGGGCCGTGCTAGTTGTTGATGCTGCTGTTGTGGTGATTGCTGTGATTGCTGTGATTGATGTGATTGACGAGGGAATTGTAGGGGTTCGGGGTCGTTATTCAGAATGCTGGACATGGATCCGGGCATGCTATCACGTTTCACTTCCCTTTGAGGAAGAGGTTCCAACCGAGACTGGGTCGTAGCCATCTCGGTGATCTTGGTCTGTCGTGATACCGTGCTTCCAGTATTTGCACCACCACTGACACTAGCAGCACGAGATCTTGGTTCGCTCGCCTCGCCCTCGAGAGATACTCCCTTACGTCTTCTCGAAACAGTCGGTGCGTTAGGGTCCTTTTGCTTTCGCACTCGTTTAACCTTCTCCCCTTCTTCGGGATTGGCACTGTTGCGCTTGTTGATCCTTGTCCCGGGTTTTGGGCCAGGTTTTCTCCTAGGCAATCCATCTTTGGTTAACATGGGCTGGCCAGATCCATCATATCGAATAGTAGTAGGATCTACCACAATTTCATCCAGTTCTCCATTTTTTGCTCTGTTTTCCCCGTTTGTTGATCCAGGTCCTGATAACATAGAAGGGGGGTCAGACAGTTCCGGCGAAGAACTAAATCGAGCCGGGGCGTTGGCAGAACCCCCAGCCATCCTGGCGATCTATAGACAAATTCCCGATCTAAGACACCAAATATTGATAAAACTCTACTTGATGAATTAGAGCCAAGGATGGTGCACCGACAGATTTGTTTCTAGTGAATAAATAAATCCGACCAAATAAAGGCTTTCAGAACAAATGAACCGTATTGATCTGATAAGGTGTAGTTGTGAATGGTTAAAGCTGCAGTTGTGAAATAAATTCCCAATTGTATAAACTTCCTTTTCGATGTTAAATGAGCATTGGCCAATGATAACGTCTTTACAGGTTCGCAATAATGCTGTGAGGTATAGCGTTGATGGCCGCTATTGAATAGACGAATAGGCGAATAGACGCACGTGGGTCCAGCTATAGCTAAGGTTGCAAAGCAGGTACGCGAAAACAACTGCACCAGATTGACTATTGGTTCAAAAACGGTAAGTGGTAAGGTCTTAGTGGAGTGTTGTTGTACCAGAGTACATACTATCAGGTAACGTGACCTCAAAATCGTGTGGTCGGTGCGCCGTAGGAGCTAGAGTCCGGGTCTGAATAACTTCACGAAGATCGCGCAGAGGTTGCGCAAGCAGCTCGGTGAACCGAACTTTGACCTTGAAAAAAGTCGTAATTATGTAGACAGTAGACCCTGAAACTTATCGGGTAGGGTGCACCAAATTTAGATGCACAAGATGACGTAAATAAGAGAATGAAAAGTCGCGATAAAGTGATGGATGTAGATGAAATTATCTTTTGGACATCATCTTTGTTGTGAAAAAAAAGTAGGGGAGAAGGGGGGAGAATTGCGAGTTTTTGGAAGATTGCGGGAGGGATGGGGATGGCTACTATTTTTTTTTTTGGAATTGGGAATTATGTATTCTCCAACAAGGCGAGAAAAATCGGGGCCTGGCTAACTAGCTAGAAATGAAAGTTGCGTGGGAAATTTTATTATTAAAAAATCGAATTAGAAGATCGGAACTAGGTAAGCCTGGGGGTGTCATTGGAACAGCTGGGAATTCAAGGGGAACCGTAACAATTTGGGGGGGGAGGGAAGAACACATTAGGCGCATAGGCATCAGATCGCGAATTGTCATCCGACGGGGGGTGGGTGACTTGGCCTAAGCTTAAAGATGACGATGGGGCCTTGATAATTGTAACATGTACTAATTACCTCCTAAGTTAGGTTATGTAGTGTAGTATAGTGTGTTAGAGAGAATCAACGAGAAAAGAGCAAAAAAGGAAAACTAAGGAGGGGCGTATGACAGTTCACATTGATGAGGTGGCCATAGGTTCGGCCCTTTAAGGATGTATTAAGGATGTATTTCTTAATAGGTAAGTATGTAAACACATAAAATAAGAAGCAACCCACTAGGGGGAGGTTTTCGGTACACTGGAACCTTAGCTAGAAAGGGCAACCGGATTAAAGAGGTAGTGAAGGATCGGATCGCATAGCCATTTGAAATACTTACGTTAGATATGGACAAGCTAAAGGTTCCAGGCGTGGCTGGGCTGGGCGTTCGAGGTACAATCATAGGCACTGGGCTGAATACTGTACCCGGCGGGAATTGTTCGTTAAGGTAAGTGTGGGGTTTCATCGGTCGATATTATCAAATACTCCGTCGTTAAATGTATACCTCCTATACAATAGATGGCATAGGTTAGGTAGTCAAGGAAGTATCACCTGTTATCATTAGCATGGGAAGTCTCACCTGAAGCAAGTAGCTCAAAGGATAGGTGGTCAGGTACAGCTGCAGAAGTGTACTTTCCTTGAATGGGTAGGACCCGGGTTGGATGAGCCGAGCAGTCGGCAAACTTAAAAAAGGCAGGGCGGGTGGGGAACTGCTCAATTTCATGCAGCTTGAGCCTCCAGTCCTCTCCGCCGAACTGCGGATTGAAGAGATACCGCGGGGTACGTACCTATGTTTCAGTTCTTAACGTCTTGCAGGACCCACTACAACGCTTAACGCAAGATAGCCGCGACAATGACAAGGGCCTATTAGGTCCTATTAGGTCATACATAGACCATGCAAAATCCTGATTACTAAGATACATAGGCATGCTGAGCAGGGATTAGCAAAAACGTGCATTACGCCTATTATTAGACTGTACTTGTACATATTTTGTAGAGAACTTGCATATTGTTATATGAGATTTTTTTATAATGTCATTTATGCTTATGAAATTATTAAACGGGGCTAGTAGTTTCTATAATATACTTAAAGAAAGAATTGAACAAAGCTTGGCAAGTATATACAGTTTTTTCTTTTTCTACCCCCTGTACAATAATCATCACATACAACTTTATTATGTACCTACCTAGATGGGGGTTGCGCTGTATTATTTATGCACGTATAAAGCAAACGCGTAGGTTTTGATTTCTTCAATGGGCATATAGCTCTTCTTATCTTTATAATGTGCATCGCTATTCATGACTCACATAATTACTAAGTTCAACTAGACGCTGCTATCATTAATCGTACAAGTACTACTCTTATAGGCTGGTCATTTTAATAGCCGTACTATGTTGAAATATGTAACTATGACTTTCCTAATAAGATATGACAAACAAACAAACAAGCAAGGTTTTCAACAATAACCAAACTCACATATGACAACTCAGGTACTTATACATGCCCATTAAAAGTAAACCTTCAATTTATAACCGATGAGTATGCACCTTTTTTAAGTTTCAGCCCAATTTCCGGACCAGTTGCAATGAAACGCGGGCCGATGACGTCTCATTGGCCCGCTAAGCGGTAGTAGGCGCTTCCTCCTTCTGGAATTTCCAAGTCGGACATCACGGCGCTAGCGCTGCACTATCCATGCAGCTAGTAGATGTACCAGCCACAAGGACAGGAACTAAACTTAGAGGGGCGGAGTGGCTGTTACGTCAACAGATCAATTAAAAATATGATTCCAAGCCTCTAGTTATAGACTTGTCGCAAACAAATATCCTTTTGACTAAATTTCCGTTATTTTCCTCACCAAGCCGTCAAGGGGCACTTCCAGCAGCCATGGACTTCCTCATTACGGATATTCAGGAGAAGGAGGTGACTGTACCGACAGCTCCAAGCTTCCCTCAGGTTAAATCAACTACGACCGGGTTCCCCGAACACAAGAAGCGAACTCGGATTTCAGCCTTCAAGCAAAAGCGACAGGCTGCAAAACCAGAAGGAGATAAACCAAAAGGGGAGAAACCAAAAGTTTTCACGACAGGATCGAAAGAACCTCTTTGCCCGCCGAGTCAAGATGCGCAACAGACAACGCGATCAAGCGAAGATTTCAAGCTGAACGAGCAACAAAGCATAGATCGCGAAAATAATGACAGGTTGGCATCGATGTCACCAGAAGAGATAGAGGCGGCCAGGCAGGAGCTTTTCAACGGTCTAGATCCCTCTATACTTGAAATGCTACTCAAACGCGCCAACTTAGACGAATCTACTGGGCCCTCGCCTTTCGATCCTCCCAAGTCTACCTCGCAAGATGCCTCCTCGGACGCAAAGCCGACGCAAGATTCTCCCGAGATAGTAATAGAAGATACATCCGCTCAATCAAATAGTAATAAGCCCAACAAGAAACCTTCAGAACAGAGCGGGGCAGAATCAGCCACTACAAATAGCTCCAAACGCGTCCGATGGGCCTCAGTAGCAGATGAGGAGGAAGAAGAAGAAAAAATGATTCCGGAGATGACTCCGACACCCACCTCACAACCCCCTTCCGACAACAACACCGCACAGAATCCCCCCTCAACAGAACCCACAGAACAACGCAACACCACCGACCCCGAACAAACACCAACCAAGCCTCACTGGCCGCAGCCCCCTCAACCCGGAGACCTCGACCCGCACGACCCCGACTTCCTCCAAAAGCTTCACGACAAGTACTTCCCGAGTCTACCCGCGGACCCCTCGAAGTTAGCCTGGATGGCGCCCGTGCCAACACCCAACTCGCCCGCCGATTACGACAGCCCGTACCATCCACAGCAGGATTCCCTCCCCGTCTCCGTGCTGCGCTTCGACTTCCGGGGTTCGTTACTCCCGCCGCGGATCGCGCGCGCCGTCCCCGTGACCAAAGGCCTGCACCACCACGGCGAGGCGCCAGAGGCCGCGGGGTACACGGTGCGGGAGCTGGCGCGCCTATGCCGCAGCGCCGTTCCCGGCCAGCGGTGCGTTGCGTACCAGACTCTCGGTCGCATTCTGTACCGGCTCGGGCGCGGCGAGTTTGGTGGGGTAGACGCCGCCGTCGCTCAAGGCATATGGGCGGATGTGGAAGATGGCGCCGTTATGCGCAGTTTATATGAGGAGGCGGGAACCGAGGAGGGTAGAGGGCACCGTAGCGCAAGGGTGTTTGCTATAGAAGCGATATGGCTATATGAGAAGGGCGGGTGGAAGGAGCGATTGCGGAAGGGCAAATAGATATAAAACCAAAAAAAACCGATCAGTACGCGGGGAGCGTATGTGTGAAAAGTCAGTTAATATGATATGCAATGATGTAATGAAGCAGATATATACTCAGAGGTCGTAATATACTGGCCCTAGCTACGTGATAAAAAAAAGACGGTATATATATATATGGATAATCACGACATCCCGCAAAAACGACTTACAAGCAAGCGTAAGGGACCAACGCCGAGGGCAAAGAAGAAATCCATGATTTTTAGACTATTACAACATAACACCGTCGAGAAAAAATGACATGACCCATTCCTTGCCTGTACCGTAATTGTCTGGCTCTCCTCTCCCCCCTCCCCCCGTTTTCTTCCCTCATGGGATTCCTATCTGAATCCTAGCGAGGAGTAGCACATCCGAGTGTGCTCCCCATCTCTCTCCGTGTCATTCGCAGTCCAGTTCCATAGTCACTGTGGCAAACGTTCCTAAATCTCACCCCTTTCCTAATCCAGAAGAGCGCCCTCGACCGTGTCAACACTGTCGAAACAATGCCGGGTTGGAGATTGGTTTGTATCAAGAGGGCAGGGAGTGAGGCCGATGAGGTTGGATGCTGGTCGTATCGTGTTTCGTATAAGTAGAAGGATTAATGTGGGCGAACCCAAAGTCTATAGAAGCGAATCGAGGCGGGTAAAGACGCTCAAACAGGCGGCAACAACCTCAAGCTGGAGCTCCTTGTCTTTAGCGTTATTGATTTCCTAGAAATCATAGTCAATATACTACTGTTCTCTCGAGTGTATTCCCAACGAGGGAAATGAGCTTACCTCGGATATGACCTGCGGTAGGTTGGCTCCAATGCCGGTAGAGCTAGTCTTCCTTCCAAATGGCCACTGTGAGTACTCAGCAAGTAACTCGTCGGTCTGCGTGAAAGCCCTCTCCCGAGCTTCATGGCCCAGCGTGCTTAAGGCATTCTCCAAGACGTTAGCAGCGTATGCGGCGCAAACCATGGAGATGGTTCGGATATAACGGAACTCGAGGTTCTCGGGTAGGAATTGGGATGCAGGCAAAACGACAGTTCGCTGGGTCAGAACGTTTCTAACGCGCCGTCGGATCTCGTCTTTCGCGCCGCCGTCGGCCACGGGATGAGTTGCCATGTCGAAGAGCAAGAAATTGCGCTTCTCGGTACGTAGGATGCCTTTATCGACGAGGCCCTTGCATAGTCGCTCGCGGACTTGCTTTAGTTGATAACCAATCTTCATGAGGTTCCAGGTTTCGCCTGTTCGTAAATAGTCGCGGTCAGCAAGCCGACAATATAGGACAGGTTGCGCGGAGGCATAGCATACCGCTCATCAAGTCGATCCATGAGCTTACGCTCATCTTCTCGCTCTGCTTCATCATCTTTAGAGCTTCGTCTAGTAGTACCTCGCCAGTTAGCGTGTCATCGATGACTTCGATTGCCCGGTCCGCGAGGGGGAATCGCCGCCTAGAGGGATCCTTTTGCATGCTGATGCGGCCACGAAAGGCCAGTTCGAGGACGATACAACCACGTAATGCATAGCTGATATTATCATTCCAAAACGAGAGGTAGCCCTATTTAATCGCCGTTAGCACCATGGCACGTCACCATACCACGTCCCAGACTTGCTTGAGAGAGATATTTATTAACCGGGATTCATCATACCTGCTTATCCTTAAGTCCCAACAATATAATCTCCTCCATCAATGTCAGTTTGGGTTGTTTACTGCGCTCGGCGCTTTCGCTAATATCACGCGGGTCGAATGCAATTTTGTGACCGTTCTCGCTATTCTCGTAACTCGTTTCAGGGGCGCTGTCGCGCACATTTGAGGAAGAGTTGGACCGATTGATTCCATTACTATCATCGGTGGCGGTACCACCGCCAGCTCCGCGACGTCTCGTCAATCCCGATGACATATTATTGTAGGACCTTGCTCTCTTTCGATGTTATGAAATAGGTTTCGTCGTCGTCGTGGTTATAGTGGTTATAGGTGTAGTTGAAATTGTCGCGTAAGATAAACGATCTTAAGATATACCGAGTCCCGTGCTAGAAAGTATTGATCTCGGCCGTTACAGGGTTGTTGTTGGTTGTTGGTGCTTGACGTGGCAATGGGTAAGCACCAATGTTTACGAACGGGATGTTCTCGCAAACCTATTATTTTTTTTTCCTTGTCTCCTTTCCTCACGATCCCTGGTGTACAGTAGTAGCAGGAGGCTGACTTAAAGGTGGATCTGGCGTTAATCAATGGCGAGCGCCCCCAAGCCACGGGGTGCTAGGGGGGGGGTATGGTTTCCCGAAATTATCCCTCGACAAATTGATTAAACGATTAAACGATTAAACGGAGCGGTAACTAGACTTGCTAGGGTCACTAGGGTCCGGGTAAGCAACCAGGTGAACTCGGTTCGATCTTCCACCTTTGACCGATATAAAGTTTCTTCCTTGTGGTCGGTACTTAAGGGACTTTGTCGTGGTAAAAAAATAAAAATAAAATTGATAAAGAATATACAAAGTACAAATTCGAAGATTAGTAAAGTTAAGTTAAGTAAATCACAATAATTGTGTGAGCCTCTCTACCTAAATCACATCTACCTTTTGGTAAGGTCTAAGCATTTCAATCGGTTCATTGATTGAAAGAGAGAAGCGCATTGAATTGTTGGTGCATAGATTTTGTTGCGATTTTGTTACGCACGCGGCACTGCAGGTCTAAATCCAATTTTAGTGCTTATCCTTGCCACAACAGCTTTTGAAACATTCGCACCGCCACAGATACTTTAAAATCGGTGCCTAAAATCAGGACTGAGCCACATTTAATATGTGTTTAACCATCGTGTTTTAATACGGCTTAGACGACTTTTATATTCCCGCCACATTATAGGTTCAACCTGGACATGAGTATCACAAAATTATCAATTTTCTTTATTACCTACATAAGGAACTCTTTAATAGTTACCTCTTATGAAGATCACAACATCAAACAATGCAATGTCGATGTAGATATGTAGTCAAAAATACATAACTACTTAAATAAGAGCTTTCCCAGGTCACTAGGCATAATCTCACGGTTGCTATAATAGTATAATAGGAGTCGTGAGCCAGGCACTTTTAGTTATAAGATAATGCCTCGAGAACTACCACAAAAATATTCTAGAAATTCTAAACATCGTCACCATTAATACTGGGTGGCTTTTAGTCTCCGTTTCGTGATAAACAAGGTGTACTCAAATAGCGACATGAATATTTTAATCACTATCATATACAGTTAACTAGCCAAGTCTATCTTATACACATATACTGTATACCACCTATATCAACCCATTAGACCATATACCTAGATGCCTCAACTCAACTCAACATATCTACTACCCATGACTTAATGGAAGCGCTTAGCTACCAAAAGCCTTATCGTAGTCTACCAGCGTAAACCGGTAGCGCACATCATTCTTCTTAACCCTCTCGATCGCCTCCGCACAGCCCTTCTCCGACACTGGTATCGTCTCAACAATGGGGAAGAGCTTCTTCTCCGCCGCCAGCTTGAGCATCTCAAGGCATTCGGGGCGGGACCCGATGTGGCTAGCCCCCATGCTCGAGCCGTTCGCCATGAAGATCTTGGGCGTCACGTTCTGCAGCGGCTCGTCGGGTAGCCCGACCTGGTGGAACTGACAGCCGACCTTGAGGATGGACTGGTACGCGTTGAGGTCGAACTTGTTAGTCATATCGGCCGTGTTGAGCACGAAGTCGAACGTGAACGCCAGCGGCTTCTCCCAGTCCTTATCCCCGCTGCAGACGAAGTGCTTCGCGCCGAGCTTCAGCGCGTCGTCTTTCTTGTGCGGCGAGTGTGATATCACGGTCACTTCGGCGCCTAGAGCACTAGCCCACATCACCGCAAAGTGGCCTAGTCCTCCGAGCCCGACTATCGCAACCTTTTTGCCAGGGCCCGTGCCTGCTCGTACTAGGGGAGACCATACTGTTAACCCGGCGCAAAGCATTGGCGCGGCAAAGTGCGATGGAATGGCGTCCGGAATCGGGAAGACGAAATACTCGTGCGCGCGGATATGCGACGAATAACCTCCCTGGCTGATCGTCTCGTTTGGATCAGCTTCTTTCGGGTAAGGGGCGCCGTACGTATCTATCTTCATGTAAATATCGTGTTTACTTCTCTTATGTAGGTCACGTTTCACTCACCAACTTGACTCGGGCAGTAGTTCTCATTGTCGTTCTTGCACTGCATACATTTCAAGCACGACCAGATCTGGGCGCCAACACCGACACGATCGCCAACCTTAACGTCTTTGACCTTAGACCCGACTTTAACCGCCTTGCCTACGACCTCGTGGCCGACGCATAGCGGAGTCGGGGCATCACCCCATCCGCCGGTGACTGTGTGCACATCTGAGCCGCATACACCGCAGCATTCAATCTTGATATCAATATCATTGTCGCCGAAGACCTTGGGTTTAAACTAAGGGATCAAATTAGAGTCACAGCTTGAGAAATTGCCCATATATGAGACGACCTACAGATTGTCTTTTAAAGTCTTTATATTTACCCAGCTCTGTAATCATAAAACCTTCAAACTCATCGGGATAAGGCATATTGGCGGCTTTGTCTTGGATGAAAATAAATTACTCTCAGCTATACCGTGTTGCTGCTAAGAAAGAGACGTATTGTCTAATACTTATACTACATGCCAACATGTGAGAAGTAGGCTTAAGAATGCTAAAGCCCGGTCTCGACAGTATGACGAAATAGATAAGTAGGTACCTAACTACGGGCACTACAACTAATACCTACCTACCTTCGTGGAACGAAATACATCAGATAGTGACGTATAAGAAGAATTAGCCTCGGTATTTTCGTTTGATATTTCACCGCTATTTTCTATCTATGACGACGAGAATACGAAACCAGTATTTTTGCACAGTTTAAGCAACTCGCGACAACGGTAAGACTCGGGTAAGATGTGACCGGGAATGAAGATATCCGCAAGTACTAGAGATTATAAAATGTTTAATTTGACTTATTGACTTCCTTTATTAACCTGTAAATCATTACGGTATACTACTAGATTAGGCAACCAGTCCTTAGTAGTGAGTTCGGCCGATATTAATAGCTATATACACGGCCGTCTAAGAGAAAAAGCAGAAGCGAATTACGGTAGGGTAGACACATCCACGCATCAGTAACTGTCCCCAAGGAATCCACCACTCGACATGAAGCGATGTTGATATTCCTTCAGACTAGACCAATTCCGCAATTCCTCTTCCTCATCCTGGGCTGTCATTGTCTCGGCACGAGGGGAAGCTCCTATCTTCTCTAACTTCATAAGTATATCTAAGAAACCGTTGAGGTATTCCTGTGCCTTAGCCACAGCGAGCCCCTTGCCTTCGGCGTTGATATCTAGTAGCGTGCTGGCTACCTGTCGAATCTTGTTGATAAGCGAGCATCCATTCGGCTCCATGTTACGCTGGCTGATGGACGTTAGTACAGTGACGAGATTCTGAACGATGAGTTCCCGCTCGTTCTCCATCATGTCGTCTCGGTCGTCTTTATCCTCTGTTTTTGTCCTTTCCGCAAAATTGGGATCCGCCCGGCGCGCATTTCGGAGGTTAAGGTATCGTTCTACAAAGTACGAGCGAGTGGCTAGCTGTGACATCTGTATATTTGCCTTCTGAATTTCAAACTGAAGATGACGCCGGCGCATGGGTTGCTCTGCAAGCACGCGCCGCAAGTCATTTGCCGGCTGTGTAGTGGGGATGGCAGGTGGATAATATTCCAAGTCCCAGTCGTCAAACCCCAAAGTGTGATTTTGAAGATGCTGAAGGTTATCTGCTTTTACCTGGAGCTCAGGCGGAAGGTCCTCGGCAGACTGCTTCGCGCTGGCGAGCCCATTGCTAAGGATATTCTTCTGCGCAGTCCAATCGAAGAAGTTGATTCCATAGCACATGTCGACTCCGACAAGTTCATTCATGGTCATGTACACACGGATGTTACGATTGAATCCTGTGATTAGGGAGATAGTATCCTCTGGCTGGGGTAGTATCTGTTCCGAGAATATATATTCATCGTCGACTTCTACGGGCTGCTCAGGATAAGGCTCCTGAGAAGTAGGGGGAGGTAATGGTATTTCATTGATTGATACTCCCAATTGGGTCATTGATCTGCGTTGTAATTAGTTAGGCCAATGGTATAGCACTGTGATAGAAAGATATCCTACCTGACGCCAGCGACCATAACCCAGAAGATGCGCTTGCCAATTTGATCCTTGATGTGGTCGATGGGCTTATTAGGCGAAGCGTTAAGCGTTGTGGTAAGACTGGGCATAAGTGCTTCAACAGCGGATATAGCTCTTTGCCGACGGGTACCAAGCTCTCTGCAGAATGTCATGGTCTCGGTTAGGAAGCGCTTGCACATTCTCCATTGGAGTGTATGCGCGCAAGCAATACCTAAGAAATAGCTAGTAGCGGCGTCGTCCGAGCTCATCTCATCCTTCATCATAAAGCGAGAACCTCGGGCTTCCAACGCGATGGTTCGGCAGTGATCAATCATGGCAATGGCCGAGGGGAAGAGCCCAGTACTGTGTTGGGCCTTGAGGTGCGATCTGGCACTTCTAGGAAAAGATGCTACCAACACACCTACCATGCTGGCTAGCAATGCCAAGAATTCGCCGCTAGATCTATCCATACGACTAGTAAAGGCGGCACGAAAGGACGGCTGATGTGGGAAGGGCATTAGAGGATGTATATAAGTGAAGAAGTCGTCAACGAGAAGTTCTAAGATGGGCCACGGCGCAATAATCTCAGCGTCTAGGCCGACGGGGGGATTGTGAGTTGCGATAGAAACCAATGTCTCGGCGGCATGATGAGGAGCTGGTGAGACATCGTCACTTCGGGATCGTTTCGCAGCCCTCGCCGCTTCGGCATGCTTATTAGGCGGACCACGTCGTTTCATCGCTCTATTGAAGGTACACTCAACCTGAAGGTCGGAGCATGGTTTGCAAGGCGGGCCACTTTCGTCGCACTAAATTCGAACTGTTGTTAGACTGTTGGTCGAAGTAAATACGCAAGGAAGACAGGTAAGAAAAAGGGGGGGTTGTGAATTACATACTTTCACTTTCCGTTGACTACACATATCACAAGCTCGTCGAAGTCGAGTTACCTTCTGGGTTGTAGGCGTCACGGGCATAGGAGTCATAGGCATAGGCGTCGCAGACATGGGCGTCGCAGTCGACGTCACGAGAGGGGGTGAGAATGATGCACCATCCATCTGCAAGGTAGCGGACTGCGCATACTGCTGGGCTAAGTCGGCGGGATCAGGAGCGGCAGAGGCTGCAGATGCAGCTTGCAAGACTTGAAGTCCATGATGGGCGACGGTGGTGGCAGGTATAGGTGACGGAAGGCCATCGTAGTCTTGAAGTTGTTGGTGGTGATGCGACGGCGTGGTTGGTTGAGGAACCGTACCTGGTTCAGCAGGCTCGGAAGGTTCTGGGTATGATGCCATCTAATAAAAACCATTAGGATCCTAGACAGACCGTTGAAAAGGACTAACGGCGGCAAGTTGTCGGCGGATGTCCGGCGAATCTTCGTGAGATGCGGTGCAGTTAGTTGGTCAAATGGATGGATGCGCGTGCGAACGCAAAGACGTAAAAAAAAAGAGATAAAACATGGGGAAGGGCGGAAATTCTACGCGGATCCACTGATCGTCGATGCCTTTTCCTGCTTACGGGATGGTTTGCACATGTACATATGTACATACCTATACATACCCACGTCCATACCTTATCGATATTCCCCCCACGTCTTAAGCTTAAACGCCATTTAGGGGCTTCAAGTTATGTAGAGTTCTTTAAATAGAGTCCTTTAAATAGAGTCCTTTAAACGCACTAATAAGGTACCTAGGTAGTAAACTCGCTAATAAACACGCCGGCGCTGGCATACATCAAGATAATCTACATCAATACCTAGGAAAGAGTGTTAAAATAGGATACTGACATGTTTGACTACCTTAGCTACCTACCTATCCAACATATCAAGTCGATAGATTGTTGGTCAAAATTTAACTATCAATATATGTATCAATATGTGCACTTTTTTCAAGGCTCCTGCTATAGGCTATAGTCCGCCAGCTGCAATCGATCATACTATGAATATTATGAGACTATCAAGACATTCAAACCAGGCTAGTCACTTGTAAATAGCCGGATTGCATGTTCCTCGCCGATCATAGACACCCCAGAGTACCTTTTAGCAAGACGATTGTCCGTTGCTTGGGAATGTTCCCTCCTTGTAAGCACCGTTGGCATCATCGAGGCATTCGGCTGCAATGATATTAGTTATTAACTCTCTAAGGATTATGCGAGTAATACATACCAACTGTGACGATCTTCAGGTTGTTAGTCTTGGCCCAGTCGATCAGCCAGTTCGTCAGAGTAGTGACTGTGCCCTGGTACGTCTCGTGCATGAGTGGGATGTGTCCGTTACCGCCAGCACCGGCTTGTTGGAACTTCTGCTGGCTCTGCTGCGGAGATTGGTTATTCCAGTCACCAGCATCTACATCGTCAGTAATGACATTGTAGTTCATCTCCTTCATGACGCTCAAGAATTGACCTCCGGTCTCGAGGTATGGAGGACGCATGTACTGCGGTTTTCTGCCGAAGATGTTGACAAATGCTTGCTCAACCTTCTCCATCTCGCTCTTGATTTGGGCAGCGCTCATGCTTCCCATATGGGGGTGGGTCCTATACGAAGTCTTAGCAGATATCCCAAATCTTTCATAACCTAAAAAGAAACCTGTAAGAGGTAGTCATACCACGTGTGAGACGCAACTTGGTGTCCAGAGTCATAGGCCTTCTTAACAGCGGCCTTCTGGTTGTAAATGCAACCTAGTTCGATTAGCCTATGTACCCAACGTATATAACAGTGCACGGTTTACATACCGTACAAAGTGCCAGTGAAGAAGAAGGTTCCTTTTACGCCTGCCTTATCCAGAGTATCTACTAGCGACGAGGTGTATTGATACGGACCATCGTCATAGGCCAATGCAAGGACACCAGGCTTGGAGCACTTGTTAATGACGACGCCGGGCGTATGCGCACGCTTGAAAACTTCGATGGGGTTCGGGACAGCTCTAGCAGAAGCGCAGAGAGCGAACGCGAACGCGGTGATCATAGACTCGAACAGCATTTTGAATGGGCGGCAATGGGCAACTATTCAGTACAAAAGACAAGATAAACGGAATTCACAGCTTCGACATTGTTGGAAAGTATATCGACATACATATATATATATATATATTCCTAGTTCAGGCGGCGACGGCTAGATCGTCCGGAACCTGGTAATATCGTCCGTTGTAACGCATATAGTAGTAGTACGACAATTCCGTTTCAATACTTACTTCCAGACCTATTGTGTGGTATCCACCATTTAGCAGAACGTGGACATATATGCAGGTATTACAGATCAGGCTTCCAATACCCCGGCTCGGCGTTGAGGGGTCAAATTGTCTTTGTGGGGATAGGGGGTTTTATATTGCACCAAGCATCACGAAGGCCTTTAGCCGCGAGACTATATCCTTGGCTAGTTCAGGAACAACAAGCGGACTTCAGTTTTTGCCGAATTGGGAACGGATAAATGGATAGCTTATGAACGAGTTAGACACCGGATTTCTTGTAATATTAATATCTATGTTATGAGCAATGATTCTAAGGGGAGTTGCCTTATAACTTAGTATTTAAGGGTCACAATATGACTAGCAACAGTATGAGCAGCAAGAGGTAGAAAGTACCAGTTTAAGTGTGAGGTTGACTGGTAAATTGCCTAGGCTAAGATGTTTTTAGTTGCTACTATTAGAAGCTATGATAGGTTCCCCGTATAGAAATGCAAAGGTACTTGTCACCTGCATTTAACCCCTTACCGGAATTAATAGCAACCCGAAGCTGTGATTTGATGAGATCTAAGTTGGCCCACGCGTCGATGTTGCACTACATCTGCATGCGTGGCTTACGCCATCGGGAGGCTCTAAAGCTTAAGGTTGCATGAGGAAATATAAATTGTTTTCTGTTTGATATATGATATACTTTACTTAATAGATAGATATAACTAACCTAAAGGATATTCATAATTTTCATTTAATCATTCCGGAAATCGGTTCGTGTTTAGCCTGCTTATTAGACTTAGACTTAGACTACCTAACTACCTAACCTTTAACAGTCTTCGTAAATTACGAACATTGAAGTTACGAAACCAAAAGGAAAATCAAGTTCCTTAATCTTTATACACCAATAGTGTTATCGTGAAGTGTAATTAATTGTTAGAAAAAGGTATCTTATAATGTCATAAATGTCATTACTTATTATATGCGACTCTAATTCACTCCCCTCGTCTATCTCTATTGTCTTGACGAGCATCGAGGATGGACGGCCGCGTAACATGGGCTTTGCGTGTCCAGGATTTGCCGCGCCGATCGGATTCTCCCTAGGTCTAGCAACATTATCATATGCTTTTGCGTAAGAGTTCTCGACCTCTGAATGATGCCTTTGTGTAATAACTGCCCATTTTTAGAACACTGTCAGCCGATATAAACAACATCCGCCAGGCGTCTAACATCGCCCTTCTAGTTATTAGTGCCTCCTCAATTCCAGCCTTTATCGGATGGATGGACTATCAAGTAATTACTGACTTGTCCTAGCTTTCAAGAAGTCCAGGGCAACTCAGCGCTTGGGGCATCGCTACGAATTCTTCCCTCTCTCATCGCTGGCGCCTTGACCAACCTTTCTATTAGCATCTTCGTGAATCGTGTGCCGGTCATGTGGGCAGTATTTATCTCTTCAGGATTAAGCACCGTAGCACCACTCTTAATGACACTCGTCCGACCTGAGTGGCCGTATTGGTACGACGCGTTCTTCGCACAGGTAAGAAACTTCACTACCTCTAATGGAATTTTCTGCAGGCGTAACCTTTTATTTACAACACAACCATCCCACTAACTATATACACACAGATCCTTGCTCCTCTGAGCTGCGATCTTCTCTTCACCGTCGGTCTGCTCGTAGTCTCCGACGTCTTTCCCAAACACATGCAGGCTCTAAGTAGCGCCGTGTTCAATACCTGCGCACAGCTCAGCACCGCCATCGGACTGACCCTGACCTCGGTAATCAGCGCCTCCGTGACCAATAGTTCGCAATACGCAGACAAGGCTTCCCCTGGTGCCCTCATAGTCGGATATCGCGTTGTTTTCTGGGCCATGTTTGCTTGGATATTGCTCGTGTGTCTGGTGTGTGTATTTGGGCTGCGTCGGGTAGGTGTAATTGGCGTGAAGCGGGATTAATCTACATACTTCTTTAGTCCCCCCCAGCCCCTAGCTCCGTATTTCGATCTGGTCAGAGGTAAAAGGGGCACCCTGCGGGGCACGGATACGGAGACAATGTAGCATCAAATAATCTTTAGTATATAGGTACCTATGCACTCTTACACATACGCTCTAAAAGATATATAATTCTGATTTATGTAGCCTACTTTCTCCGAGCTAAAGACCAGCCCGATATCCTTCTACGGAAAACAGAATCTTTTTTCGAACTCACATAGATCTATTCCCAAACACTTGATAGAACATGTACGGTAATGATTGAAATTTGCCATATGTCCCATCAGTATAACGCTCAAGTTCAAGAAATATTCTACCTGAAGTGAGGCAGGAATGTTAAAGGCATACAGCAAGGGGGAATAATAAGGAGGAAGATATCCTAGGAGAATTATTAGGTACCTAAGGAATCTTGTATGAGAAGTGTTTAGACCCAACTGATTTACCTAGAAGCCATACATATAAGAACCTGAAGGGAAGCTATATATTGATGAAAGTCGGGATATAAGAAAGGTTAGGTACCTACCTATACTTCATCATATGTGCTTGCAACCTCGTGGTTCTTGTAGTCCGTAGTTGAAGTTGCGTGGCGAAGTGAAGGTGGGCTACCGGGTTTGCCAGCTGGTAACTACACCTGGTTGCTACTTGCAGTATCTTAGCGATGACTCTACTGTAAATACAGGTGGTTAACACGGTTGCCTAGCACACCTGCGACAGGAAGGTTATAAGACATAATTGCAAAGCATCTTTTAGCCGACCCCGCAAAAAGGAAGTAACCCTGGGTGACTGGAGGCTAGAGAAAACTGCACCGTGGTGTCATATGCTGGACCGGTATGCCCGTGACTTGACAGTACGATGCTTACAAAGTAGTTTTTCGTAGGTCCTGGATTCAATTCCAGTTCCGAGCTTTTTTTGCTAATTCTTTTTTAGCATTTTTGCCCCTTTTGCATTCCCCTAAATTTATCACCCCTTATTTTCTATTACCGCTTCGCAATGTGATATTCTAAATATATGTACTACATCCTACAGACATATACTACAGACTTTTAAACTAGCATGGTCGATTAGAACAACGTCCGAAGCGTCAATCTCTTTGACAAAGTATGATTTAAATTGTACTGCTTTGCGGTCTTTAAGGTCTGACTCCGACCAGGAAGGTAGATAGGTTACTGAAGAGAAACTTACCTACGCATTATATTACTACAGAATATTCATAACCCGTATTAGAGCCAAGTATAACTCCCTACCATAGTATCTATGACATATACTGACCTGCAATTTATATATGGCCTTGATACTCCAACCCATCTACCCCTATTGGGATAATTGCACAACACGGGTAGATAATAACCCGTTTATTTACATATTCACTTAGTAGCTAAGTTAGTGATGTTTCTTCCAGCTCTTGTCTTCTTTATATTTACATCTTTTACATCTTTACCAATATATTAATCATAGCCCACTTAAATATATATATACCATTCAAGTCCTCGACATTCAAGACCTTGGTCTTGACCAATACTCTACATCCCTAATAGAAAGGAATCCGCGATGGCCTCATCAGATGCTAAGCCGCTCACAGCACAGTGCCAATGCGGCTACGTCTCGTTCCCAACGCCGACAGCGAAGCCGATCACCATGTACTACTGCCACTGTACAGAATGCCAACGACAGAGCGGATCAGCTTTCGGTACATCCGCCATCTTCCCAGCCGAGGGACTATTCCCTCTCTCGCCCGAGCTAGAGTCTCGTCTAAAAGTCTTCAGGCGACCTACCAATAACGGGCGCTCCTTAGATTGCTATTTCTGTTCCGAGTGCGGCTCGCGCATGATTCACCGCATCATAAGCGCAGACGGGACGCCTCGCTCGTCTGTTAGTATTAAGGGCGGCTGCATAGAAGGCTTGGATTGGAACGGGAAGATGCATATTTTCACGCGCTCGGCTGTTATGAAAATTCCTGTCGAGTGGGAGCAGTACGATACTCTACCCCCGTGGATGAAGATGGATTAAGTGATTGGATGTGTTGGGGAGGCGAACTAGATGAGTTGTATGCTTCCTTATAAGTGATAATGTTATAAGTGATAAATAAATATTATTAGTGATGAGGGATAACTAAGGAGAAAGAAGAATCGAATTATATTGTAGAACGACTTATACAGTTCTGGCATATATGTACCAGGCTCGGAAGCTCAAATTATGATTCCCCCCTGATTGCAGGCAAGATAATTGTGGCTGTCGAGTTCTCGGGTGTGAGGTCATCGATCTGCAGGAACACAAATATCTACAAGATCATTGAAGTCATCCAATAATAAAGCTTCGATGTTCACTTCCCAACTACATCTCATAAACCATTTACCACTTTACCACTTTACCACTTTAACACATATCATATAACACATACATATTCGAGATGGCGTCTGATAAAAGCGCACCCGGGGCTCTCCACTGGCGTTCTAATACGCTATTCATCATTGCCACTGTCGCCGTTGGGCTTTTCACTGATTTATTCTTGTACGGATTGGTGGTTCCCGTCTTACCCTTCATGTTACGCAATAGGTTATCCATACCTGAAGATGAGATACAGTCTTACGTCTCCAATCTTTTGGCCGCCTATGCAGGCGCTTCTGTCGTCTCCTCCGTCCCGGCCGGGTGGATCGCGGATCGGACGAGTTCGCGGCAGGCCCCGTTTCTAAGTGGCCTAGCCGCTTTGCTAGCAGCCACCATTATGCTAGCTCTGGGACAGAGTATACCCGTGCTCTTCGTCGCTAGGATCCTACAAGGGATCAGCGCGGCAGTCGTTTGGACCATCGGCTTTGCCATGATCTTGGACACCGTCGGCCCGCAGGATTTAGGGAAAGTCGTCGGTTCCATCTTCTCCTTCATCTCCGTGGGTGAACTAATGGCGCCGGTCATCGGGGGTGTGCTATATGAGAAGACCGGATATTCGGGTGTTTTCGGGGTGACCGCGGGTGTTTTGGGACTTGATTTCCTCATGCGACTCTTAGTAGTGGAGAAGAAGACAGCTGCTAAGTATAATGTCGGTCAAATACCGCATTCTCAGAATGGGGAGCAAGATTCGTATCAAGACTATGGAACAGCCCAAGGTGAAGACGTCGAAGACGCTAATAATCGTGAAGATGCTACCGAACACGACGCCTTATTGCATAACAAAAACCTCAAAGACAACGAGATATACAAGATTCGCCACGAACCTGACCGAATCGTCCGAGCATTTCCAATACTAGTCTGCTTCCGGAGCCCTAGACTCCTTGTAGGGATGGTCCTAGCATTCGTCCAAGCTTCTCTCCTAGCCGTTTTTGATGCCACGATCCCGACAGAAGCGCAGAGCCTCTTCGAATTCACCTCGCTACAGGCAGGACTTCTGTTTATTGCTCTAGATGTTCCCTATCTCATACTAGGGCCCGTAGCTGGGTGGGCAGTAGACCGATATGGCACCAAGTTAGCTGCCGTCGTTGGATTCGGATACTTAGTTCCCCCCTTCATTCTGCTCCGACTCCCATCGGACAACCTATTATCTGGAACAAGTAACGTTATCCTATACTGCGCCATGTTATCCCTGAATGGCGTGGGCCTGGCCATAATAGGTTCGCTTGGTGTGGTTGAGGCCAGCGACGTTGTTGGGAAATTCAATCAGGCCAATCCGGGGTTCTTTGGTGCTAACGGCCCATACGCTCAGCTGTACGGCTTCAATTCATTATTCTTCTGCACAGGGCTTACTATCGGTCCTGTCGTGGCAGGAGCTCTTCGTGACGGGATCGGATATGGCAATATGAATATTGTATTTGCTTTTATATCAGCTGCTACCGCTGTTCTGTCGTTCTTTGTTATTGGCGGGAAGCCTCACTGGAATCGTATCCGTCATCTCTAAGGACGAGACAATAAAACAATAATGTTTTTACTGGATAACATATTTTAACTAATAACATCTCTACTATAAACATAGCGTCATGGACAAACCAAATACCGAACGAGAGCTGTGATTATCTATCTGAGCTACTGGTCCTGAACTTTGAGTAGTCGTCTTAACAAGTATATTTAAAATCATATACTAGAATAATAGCGAAGGAGATGATAAATCCGACAGGATCCAAGAGAAATTTGGGGTATCAATCCATCAGGACGCAAGTATCCAGACTGCCCCGGCCCTTTCAAAAAAGAAAAAAGAAAAAAAAAGAAAGTCTCTGCTCTTGTCTAATCAGCGAAGCGGCAGGCTAATAAAGCTCCAAAGAAACTTTATACTTGCAACCACGCAAAAGAGGATATGCGAAAGACTATTATTAATTCCCCCGTCTTGCGATTCCCCTCATCTTGAAATGAATGGGTATCAGGTTCGTGTCATCAATCATCAGCTAGAAAATCATCGCTGGAGCCCCTATCTTATGTAAGTCCATGGCGGCCGACCTATCCAAGGCAAAATGAAACGAAAGGATCCTTGAAGAATCACACATGATGAGGAGGACAGGAGGTGTTTTTTTTGCCACGCAACGAATGAACATGGCCGGCCCTCACTATCTCTCCGTCGCAAACAAGTTCTCCACCTGCAACGCCAGTCCGTACCGCCATAATATAACCCCGTCCAATGATAATGATAAATGCAACTGCAAGCCGTGCAGGAAGGTATATTCGTAAGTCAAGTAGCGATCGTGTATCATGCAAATGCTTGATTCTAAGAAAACAAAATACCAAGAGAAATCATGAGTCTCGTTAATCCGCCGCGATCTGCAGGCGAAAGGTTCGATATGTGTGTACTGTATGTGGTGGTGGTGGTAGAGCGACGTAGTTTATCTGGTATGGTTATAGCCTCAAGCTTATAGGCGTAGACAGTACATTGTCTAATATGCGGTCGTCGCATTTCCTTCGCTTGTCGCAACCGCTACAAGGGCCTGCAACCGAAGCATATTATCCCGTTCACCAGAATTTTCTTGCCTAGGTTGGGAATTTGTAGTATTTTCTCTCGCTGGGAAGCCTGCGAATTCGTTTATGTTTGGGTGAACCATCCGATCTACCCGTGCTATCTTCTCTGGAGGGGCATCGGCATGAACTGTTACGGGTCCGTTATACCAACCACGCCGTTTGGACTCCCTCGAAGTAGCGATCGAAGGCGCTGACATAGTGTGTTGGTGATACGCCCTAGCAAGGCTCGCAGCACCTGGCGGTCTACTTTCAATGACTACAGGTTCGTTAAACCGCACTGTCGGGGGATTTACTCTCATTCGGTCCACTTCAACCTCAACAGCTTGGTTCGCTTCACGGGTCCAAGTGCCGGCTGCGTCCGAGGATGGTAGGTTAGACGTGATATCTAAGCGAGTTAGACCTCGATGTAAACCCATATCCCAGTGGACTGTACTGCGCCTTTCTTCGGGATCTCCGGAATGGGTTAGGGGAAGCATAGCTGGTGGATGAGCAACTTCGGAGTCAACAATCATAGGAGAGGGGTTCCGCCTAATAGGAGATACTGGGCGATGAGGGATGGGACCGAACGACTCGATCCCGGGTAGCCGAAGTGTCGTGCTCTGCTGTGGCGCAACAGGGACATGGACAGGGTTATGAAATTGTGATGGAGTTACGACGTTGCTTAAGCGGCTACTGCTGTTAACGGTGCTGAAATTAGTTGAGTCGGGATGCCATGTGCGGCGACGCCAATCCTCCGTCTGTGATGTAGATTCGCGTCTCGAAGAAAATATGGAGGACGTGGGAGATCCCAGCAGGCTCCCAGTTGGAGAGAAAGCACCGGGATTTGAAGTGTTCATGGCGCCCGGGCCGAAAAGAGGGCGACCCAAGGGAGCTCCATGAGGAGATTGAAAGGGTATGCCGCCAGACGGCACACTTAGGCGACGGCCTGGTGTTCTATGGCCGGCGTACATGTTTTGAGGTCGAGGATGGGATGAATTTGGTGATGCGATGGCGGATCCCCATCGGGGACTATTCTGGCCGGTCGAAAAGGTTGCCGAGGTTGGTGTACTGAAATCGCTCGGAGATGGTGGTCTGTAGGAATATGCGCTTTCTGTATTATGATAAGTTTCAATAGAGAGCCGGGACCGCGGATCCGCCATGACTAAAGGAGGTGGCCGTCGGCGCACATCATCGCGACCGCTGAAATTTGAACCAACAGAACTGATACTCGACGTAGAAAGGGATTTGGCATGGCCTCGAGGCGGGGAACCCATGCTCCCTGCTGTCGAAGCCCGAGCTCTTCCAGGTTGTCGCACTCGATCGGTCCGAATTTGTCTTTGAAACCTTGTACCTGTGGCGGCAAGAGAATCTATCGGTATATCTTCGTTGACATGTACAGTCTGTGCATGCTGCCGCAGGTTATCGAGCCGTGAAAATCGTCTCGAACAATGACACTGAAATGGACGCTCTCCAGTATGTTTCCTAAAATTGTTAGCCACGATCAATATTAAAAAAAAAAAAAAAGTCGTAGTATCGTACCGAATATGTCTAGCCAAGTGCTCGCTTCTTGTAAAGCTTAGATTACAAGGTGGATACTCGGTGCAGTAAAATCGTTGTGATTTCTTCTTCTTATTTGACTTTGTTCCATCCGCATTCACGCTTTCGTCATCCGATCCAGCGCCGTCGTCTCCATGATTTTCTCCATCTATTTCATCCATATCGACATCTTCGGAGCCTCCTCGCGACTTTCTCGAATGCTGAGAATTCTCTCGCTTGGGTGTTTGTTTCGGAGTCTGCCTTTCATCGATACTTTCTGGAATCTGGACTGCCTGTGGAAATGGCGACGTAGGCAATGGTCGTTGGCCGAAGCTGGTTTTCGTCGGGGTCGGTGTTGTGGGCGACCGCGCCGCCCCGTCATCTTTCTTCACTTCTATCGCCATGGGTGTGTTGACAGGCCGGAAAGTAGCCGCCATAGCACACTTCCCAGTATCCGGTAGATGTAAAGTAGCTGTCGACCCTAGTAGGCAAGCCGGTAATTTTATATTGCTTCTAGAACCCCAACTTCTCAGGGTCTAGATATCCAAGGCGAGCCTTTTAAGACACGTAGTAGAAACGGGGGGGGACGAATAGCGGTAGATCAAAATGGCAGGGGAGTAATGCGGCGGCCAAAGTAGCAGAAGAAAGGGGAGAGGAAAAGGGAGATAATGATGAAAGTTTGATATAATTCATTCGCAAACTCTGTTCCTCGTGGATTAACGGGTAATGATATTCTGAAAATGGTTGTGTTCCCAGTGATGTGTACTAAGATGCCGGGAATTCTCGGTGGGGAGGGAGTTCGAGTCAGGTCGAGCGGGCAACGGCTGAAACTGAGACAGGTGGGCTTAGAACGGAATAAGCTCAAGAATGACGGATGTTTGTCCTTGGAATGTTGCGACCACGGGTAAGGGGGAATTTGAAGGTTATCTTTACGTTGGATGCAATTAGAATAGCATCAACAAAGAAGATATGGTTTTCGAGTGGGTTATTATTATTATTTTTTCTAACCAGTTACCGTGCTTCTATCGAGCGCGCATTCATCCCGAATGGCGAGTTAGAACAAAGAACCAGGAAGAGCCTAGGCCAGGGACTAGCCAACCACCGAGGAGACTGGGTCCAGAAGTAAGAGTTGGGGTCGATCAAGCTGAATGTGGACGAAAGCCGAATAAATTCGTGCGGGTCTCTGATTTGAGAACTAACCGAAGAACTTGTTCCAATGATTTTTGGGATTAAAGACCACCGGGACTCTGACTTGTTAGATGATATCGATAGATATTGATATTGATATTGATATTGCGCAAGAGAAGAGAAGAAAAATAGGGTTGGCAGTTGGCAGTTGGCAAGTGGCAAGGGATGAGGCGAAGAGAGAGGGGATCCGCAGCGAAATAAATGTTGGAGGGGTGATGAAGCAAGATGATGAGATAGGTAGGTAGACAAGAGGAGGGAGGGTTGGGATGGTCGGCTTGTCAGTGATTTACTTGTGATGGGTTGCGGCCCAGATAGATGGGGTTCCCTAGTCAAAGTCGGGAAAGACACACATGTGTGTATATGTTTTCTTTTTTCTTTTTCTTTTTTCTTTTAGTATGTATCAAGATGTAATGTATGGATGTAGATAGGTATGTATGTATGGATGGATATGTATGGATGGATGGATGGACATATGTGTACCCAAGTATGTAGCCATGTTGCCATGTTATAATACGGGGGAGCGCTATGCGTACACTACCTAGGATATTATTGTAAAAGACCGCCTAAGGCCTTACTCATTTTGACAGGGACAAGTTGACACTTGAGGAGGCTTGGCAGTATGAAAATATGCACGAATGAAGAGCTATACGAAGCGTATGCGTGTGTGTGTGTGCCTGGTAAAGTGGATTAGAGAGGGACGAACATACAGTAGAGTGGATATCTGATGTGGTTATTATCGCTATTATCGCAATGTTTTATTCGTTAGCAGTGTGGAAATGGCCATCGAGTCGACAACAACGATACGCTAGTGAGGTCATCGAACGACAGAAGCCCTTCATCTAGCTACCTAGGTTGTATAGCGGGATCGGTCTCGCGGTCATACATTTCTCTCGCAATAACACGCGAGAGACTGAAGACAGAAGACGGAATATTGATCTTATTGGTAAGTGAAAAGGAATAGAAGAGGAAGAAGAAGAGGAAAGTGAAGAGGAAAATCTACAAAACAGTTACAATAGTTAGATTTGGCTTATCGGAGAGTTGCGGACTCGGTCGTGGAGGATTCCAGCCGCATAGATATCATATCACATCACAAAAAAAAGACGGTTTTCCTTTTTGCTCTCTCCGGAGTGGGTTTTTGTTTCTGGTGGGATGGATCTATTAAGCAAAAGAGGGCAAAGGAGGGGCAAGCAGAAGGAGGAAGGAGGGGTTTTACCTGTGAACCTATCCCGTTTTTATTTATTACATATTCTACTGTTGGTGCGAGGGGCTGGGGCCGCTACAGGGGCAAGCTATACCATGTCTTTCTGTACGTCTCCCTGTCGCGCCTGCGTAATGAACCCTGCGAGGTACCTATGCAGTACCCGTTCTCTAGCGCTAGGGAAGCCAGGACAGGGACAAGATAGACAAGGCACCTGTAACGATTACACTAGTGCACCTAACATATCGTATGTAGGTATGTACAATACATAGGTACCTACCTAGGTAATGTATGTACCTATGCTAGATAGGTGACAGGGGTGCATCCATTCTATATGTAAAAACAACCTTTTGACTTGATTGGTCTAAACTTTAGCGTACTCTTGTGTTCCAGGGAAACTGCCCCCGGATTCGGGTACGATGGGAGAAAGGAATCATGGGATCAAGTTTATGGATGTTCCTCACTTAAACTACCTAACCTAACCTTCCATCTGTTGTTCATCGTTCATCGCACATCGATCCCCATTTTCCGACCCCACAAGTAGCCGCCGTCGCAGGCATCATACATCATGGATCTTCATCTGGACTTCTGAAATACTAGTTCTGTTAGTCGCATTAGTATAAAACTCCTGGCTCTGGCGCTTCAGCTTTTACAAGACACAGAAGGTCTCGAGTTCGACTATAAACTACTATAACCACTAGGCGCATGCATCTCATCGGCGGGTATCTTCATCGCAGTTGCCATTGTCATAGGAAAATAAAGAAAATATCTGCCCCTGGCTGTCCCGAATATTCGTCACCGTCGTGGCGGGCGTGGTCATCTGTTGCACAACTGGTCTGACCGCTTACTTATAGGTTGAATCCTGTCGACCCTTTTTCCTAGACATCACCAAGCACATCTGAAGACAACCGGTTCCTGTTCGGTCCCAACTCCATAACGGTTTGGCACTGGCTTAGGGCAACTTTTACATAAATCGGTCAGACAAGTCCTCTTGGACTCTTACAAGACTAACCTAGCCAAAACTTCCAAACCTGGTCCATTTTTTTTCTTCCTACGATCTTAGCAAGAAAGTCAGCTTGTTTGAAACCACGCGAGTACCGTAAGTATTCGCTCGAGTCTACGTAGGAAGAGAAAGTTCCGTCTGTCCTCGCGTCCCCCCCTTTATTTCTGGATCTTTCACATCATATGCCCCATAAGTGCGCTTCTCAAAAATTTATCGGTAAGGCGGACGAGCCATTCATAAGCTCAACCCATACAATAAAGGGAAGATGCATTTTGATATTATGAGCTTTCTTTCAAACGATGTCTTTGTTTAACAACCGGGTCTCTGCAACCCTGAGGAGAAAGCTGCTGTGAGCTAAACCTTGCTAGGTTATGATCTGCGTTATCTTGGTTCTCTGACGCAACGCCTGCCTATCCAGTATCTATATTCAACAACTCCCCTCCAGTTTTTATTGCCGGGAAATGTCCATTATGATGGACGCAGGCGCGTTGACTCGGTCAATGTTCTTAAGTCTACCTGACTGCCCTGTGATGTGCTTATGTAGGCACCTAAAAAAAGGACCACATCCTGCCAAGGGGTATCGTGTCATCGGGATATCGAGTAAAGATTCCCTCGGGTCCACGGAGATCTTACTGGCTTTGCCGCATTCCTACCATTTTATCGCAACCGGATTGACGGTATGGAATTCTCGGGGGGATAAGCGTCCAGCTGACTGCCACTCCTTGCTACTCCTTGCTACTCCTTGCTACTCCTTGCTACTCCTTGCTACTCCTTGCTACTGTGTAAATCTCAGTACTTTGTACAGCAAATACCTACCTGTACACCACCGTCAGTCTTTCTCCACTCGCTTCTCGCTTCTCGCTTCGCCTGGAGCCTTTTTTTCCCCCTTCTTCCCTTCGTCCCTTGCCTACATATATACCTAAGTATGTACATGATACAGCCGTACAGGCTCACCTCATGCACAGGTTATAACTTGGCCCAACCCTCAAGCCCGTAGCTTCTTCCGTCCCAAGATACGCGAACATGTTATTAAACCCTTTACTCCCCTGCCCTTCCCTGCCCTACAAAATACAAAGGACATATAGTATGTGTACCTTAGGTAGGCATGTTTGTGTAACATGTATACGATGTCTCCTATATCCATTATCGTGGTTCTTGTACCTGATGATCCACCGCCCGGCTACCACGTATGCAGCATTATTATCTGCATTAGTCATAGCACACAAGTTCCGCCCTGCCCTACTATTGTGACACCCAAATGTAAGACCAAATGTAAGACTCCTAAACTACGATCCAGCTCCACGGATAGCGGCTGTTCATATTCACCGAAGCTGGACTGTCGGTACGGACGAAAGCTCCATTAAGTTTGGTATCTGACTCCTACATACATAATAGACGTGATATCGCCAAACTTTCTACAGTAGATGAGTTTATTAGTGTAACTATACCACCTCTTTAACGCTTATGCAAAGTCCAGCTGTTAAACCGCGGTACAAAATACGAAAAGCAATCAATCAGTGCCCAAGGGGAGTAAAACATCCGATGATTTTCACATATCCTATCCTGTGTAAATCACCGGGTCCTTAGCTAGAACAGGCCAGACCCCCTCACTTTCAATCTTCACCCCTCCCCCGCTATGATCTGACGCTATCGACAATCGTTTATCGATATGCCCTACAGGGAGCCGGGCTAGTCGGTGATGGATGCAGGTGGCGTCATACTGTTGATCTCGACTCACTACCTGTGTACCTATGTACAATACCCAAGGTAGGTATGTACAAACTACGGGCTACAGGGTATATTAGCTGGTTTTAATTATCTCTGATGTTGCTAATTACTTCCCTCATTCTGCCTGGTTCGATTACCCGGTTGGGGCATTTGCAGGAGCATAATTAACTCAGAAGCAGGGCTGTATATCAGATGACTACCACGTCTGTGTAAGTCCAGGCCCGTTATCGCCGGACACCGTGTGCGTGTGCGTAAGCTGTCAGCCCACATCCCCAGGTACAATACTGTAAAAACTACTCAAGTACCCAAGTACCTAGGGTATACATCTACCTGTACCTGACGAACGAAAGCATCGATCCCAGGACCCTGCCAAGGTACAGGGCTGAGATGAAACGCAGCCTACAAAGGACCTTATTCACTGGCGCACTGGCGCACTAATATCTCAATGGCGTTAGAGGCGACAACACTAAGTACCTGACGAAACGAGCGAAGGTGCAGAAAATAATATACCCGTTACCGGACGAGTTCACATCCTGATGGGATTCCCTCTTCTTTGATTAGCATGTGATTGGATTATCCTTTGAGGGGAAGTCGAGCTAGGTGCATCTAAATTAGTTCGTTAATCATTTAACCTATTAGGAATATACTTATTACTTCTATGTGTGTAACGCCCCAGCAGTTCGGATCGCTCATTATAGCCACAAGGGGGCAACATATGTATATAAAGTACCTAAGCTACTAAGGTACCAATCATCTATTTCGTAAGTACCTCGTGTAAGCCGTACCTATAATACCTACCTAATTACATATGTAAATACATCAATGATGATATTACTATCAGACAGAGTTCGTTAGTTACATGTCTTACAGCTGTATCTTAAAGTCTACTTTTTAAAAAAGGCGATTATAATACGACGGTCCTGTACGAGCTGCCTCTAAAATAAAATTGTCCTGCAGGATGCAAGGCACGATACATCCGTAGGCACAGTAGCTACCTACCTAGGTACCTAAGGTAGTAGCTACCTAAATTCAAAGATGGTTCCCTTGTAGGTCGGCTTTCATCCACTTTACCCGCACCGGTTACCACCGGCAACTTATCTCGTCCACGTTTAAGAATTCCCCTTATCTCCATTCAACTATCGTTCCTATCGTTCCTATCGTAGATTGACACCTTTCTGTTGTGCGCAATGAGTGATGTTAGCCAGGTGCATATATCAGGTGCATATATCAGGTACATATATCAGGTACATATATCAGGTACATCAATATGTGCAATGTAGGCAGATTTAAAATCATTATTTGCTCCACTCCACCTCTCCCGATTCATGTCCTCTTCATGTCCTCTTCAAAGACCACTAAAAAGTTAAAGTCTTACTTGGTATAACCACCTAACTAATGAAGTCGAGGCAAACTAGTAGCCATCGGAGGCGAGACCATAGATAATACATATTTTGCCTACTATCTTCTCGTTGACCGCCACTTACGGATGACCCAGAATAGCCATCATGATTGTACCTCGTCCCCCTTTTTATGCTGCACGTCCAACAAGCGCAGCATTGCAGCATTGCAGTATTACAGTATTGCAACCTCATCCAGAGATCCGGACGGCGCCCGACGCGTGCCTGATTCTGACGTATGTAGCAATTCTGCGCGAGTTCAAGATTGTTCCTCGCCCAACCGCAGCCGCGTTCGACATTGCTCGCATATGACGATGTCCTACTATTAACATTATTCATGCTGCTCATACCACTCATACCACTCATACCACTCCAACGAACCATGCGGACCCCCCGCCGCTTGCGCGACACCATCTAAATAAGCATCTACGAGTAGTTATCAGTATTCAATATTGCTATCCCACCCTCAAGCCGGAGACTTGAGAGGGCTGTCAACGCCTCCTTGTTTCACAGATCGTTTCTATGCGATCTAATCCAATAACATTATAATACTAACGTATCTATCACCCCATTTCGCGATATACCTATGTATGTGTGGCGTGGTACACCGTAGCGTGGTCGGCATGCAAGTGCTAGGTTCCGCATCCCAAGTAACAACCAATGCAATTAACCCTATCGTAAATACTAACCATCCTCTTCTTTATACAATTTTTCTTTCTTCTTTCTTCTTCTTTTCTTTTTTTTTTTTTCTCAATCCACACTGCGACTATCGGATTCGTCGGCCGAGTCCTATATCATATAAATGGGCCGCGAAAAGGAGTCCGGACAACGCGGAGGAGTGCGACTTGATTTTCTTTTTCATGTACATGTGACAGTCTAATATTACATGAACACATTGGTCGTGGTAATAGGCTATGCCGCCAATATACTGGCCCATATCCTGTTTCTAAATACTACACTTGTGGTTGCGGCCGGCATCTCTGCGGGGTTTTAGCCTCACGCCGTTGAAGTCTATTAGCCAACGAAGGGAGACGTGAATGAGTAGAAGTTAGAGCTGAAAACACGATTAACCAAATTTGATTAATAACGCTACAGAATTTGTAATCTCTAATATTCCTTGTTTTTTCTTGTAGAACCTTCTAACGTGGTGGCTTCTATGAACTTTGTCTCATCTTGACATTCCCGCTATAGTTTGTCAAATAAACTTAATACATTTAGGCTGGTTCCGAATATTTCAATTCTACCTAAGTATTAAAGATATGACGTTTTTCCTTGTCTCTACGATTACGTAACTATATTGAGAAGGCATGCTTGAGAAAATAACATAGTTAAACTAGTTACCTCTAAACCCCCTATGAACGTAACTATTTCAGTAAACATTCACTTTACGTGGAAGCAGTGACTTATAGTGATAAAGTAAATGAAGAATAACGTAGTAATATTAGATGAGGCAAGTAGCATAAAATACCCAAAGTCTCTGCTGGTCCGTAAAAAGTTGCTTCCATGACGAAAAGGAGCGTACCGTAGATAAACCTATAAATAAGCAAACCGTTTCATAGTACAAATAAACAGTCATAGCTGCATACAGGAAATTGTAAGGAACTCGGGCTACTTAATTATTAGCCTGTCATTGACTTTATGTCAAGGCAGAAGCTTAACAATACGGTTATTGTGGCTTGATTTCTTACGATGACGTTTAGAAAATTATATAGTGAGGTTGGGATGGCTTCTATAATGAGATGCCCTAAAGATTTATATTAAAATATATAAAGGACTTACACGTCGTTGCAATACGAGGTTGGAATCCCTAAGCTATGATCTCTCAATCAGAAAGATCTGCTGCATCTGGATTCATTTTGTCCAGTTTTTGTTTTTCTTCCGCGTCATGCAACTCCTCTAATTGTAGCAATTCGCTACGACACCGATCTTTGTCAAAGTGATCAGGCCATCCGTGGCGAAGATACGTATCATACACATCCTACGAATATTAAGTTAGCATTAAACCTGAGAACGATTGAGTTGAGCCTATAAATAAACATACTGCTACGTGTTTTCTTATACTTTTGTACCATTCGTACTGGGCCCTGTCAAGCTCGTACTCAAAATCCGGGTGGTCAACGTCATCTTTAAGATGCCACGGCTTCGATTGCTCTTCGAGGGTCAGTACATCTAGCTCGGCGCTTGTATCAGCGCGGCTATAGAACCTCCCCGTGGTTGGCTGACCAATTGGGTTTGGTATTAGCATCCATACTAGTTTTTCGTATCGTTGCGTCCAAACGTCTAAAAAGCGTCTGATAGGTGACGTGCGATGGGCTTTCCATTTCTCTTCTTCAGGTAGCGCTTCATATTCTTCTTCAGGCATTGTAATGTAGGTCCCGGTGTGACAAAATTCAGTTATGGTACCTTTGTCAGTGTCGAGAATTAAGGACGTGCCCTCTCGGTCGACGCTACAGGCAAGGTAGACACATTGAGCTGGGAGGGGGTAGAGTTCAGGATAGACGTATTCGTCCGTATAACATATAGGAACCGTTTCCCAGTAAATAAGAAGTCGTTCGTATGGCTTCCCTGGACGGAGATATGGGAGATGATGAAGTAGATCAAGGACAGTGTTATTTTTTCCTTGGATGTTAACAGAACGCCAACCGCCTGGAGGGGGTAGAACTAGTGTACTATCGTTTAAATACGGGTGGCGGATAACTTGCTGATAGAATCGTAGGATGGCGTTAACAGTGTCGTCGCGAGAATACATCTTGGACAATTGCACGTGAATAGTTGTTGTTAGTGGCGTTGAATAAATAGGCTTTAATGCGGATAAGATAGAGTATAATCAGAATTAGCTACCTGTCAACATGCTGTCAACATGCCAAAGCGGGACTTGGCAGGATTGGCCGAATTACCGGGCGCTTAAGTCCCATAGCGAAGTGGTCATACCGTTACTGTCACAGAGCTAGCCCCAATATAATCAGCTGAGCTACTATATCAAGAAATTTCTAAACCATAGGTAGCGGAGATGGCTTCAAGTTCCCTAATCAACATTGTTATACACTTAGATCCCATGCACCCCAAAATGACTAATCGTGTTTCTACGTAAATGTTCCTTCAAGCCGTGTCCTTTCTATTGATCACATGTTCACCGGATGGAAATAGAGATATGATGATAATATTATCTTGTACTCGCTTACATAGCAGCAGCATCTATTATCTAGAGGAAGTCTATAACTATTTCCTATACGAAGATGAATCAGGAATGAAAATTAACAACCTAAAAGGTCCATGTTATAATGCATGATACTGTATTTTAGATTATTGTGAACTATCCTCGCCGCTTTATTTACTTTGATACTTAACATAGCGAAAGGGCTGACGAGGCCGCTTTGGGGGGGCAACGTAAACAGTTACTAGCATTCAACAATAAGCGCCTCTCACAGTTCCGCTCGGGCTTGGAGTCGACTATTCACAATACCAGTCAACAATTTTACGTTAGTGCTTGGACTTCAAGCTTGGTTGCTAGGCAGTTGTAATATTAGTATATAAAGACATGTTGCCTCTCCTCTCTTAAAATTTCCCATTGCAAATAATTTACATCTTCACTTTCACACAACAACACTATTTCTGCTAATCTATAAGGATACATTCATCACTACCACAATGTCTTTACCAGTAGGACGAAATTCACGTCGACAACAACTACAATATCCACAAGTTCAAATAGTACACGGGCTACACTTCCCAGTGCCCGTAAACAACATGGATATGTCGGTACCGAAGCCAAATCAGGCACTGCCTAGCACGATGCCTGACATGACGCCTCTGGGGGAAGTATCAAATGTCAATGCCCGCTTTATGCCACAGGGACTGAAGCACTCCGAGGGACCATGCTCCGGGCAATCACAGATTCAATCTCCAGTACAAGGTCTCTCTGAGATATTACCCCAAGATCGATCTTTGATGGATTCTTGGGAGCCAACCGTAGATCCTATGCTACTCCATATCCAGCCTCATACTAAACCTTTACCCCAGAACACCCAGAACACCCAGACGCAATCACAAGAACAACCTCAACCTCAATGTCAGATGAACTCCTTCGGACCAACCATAGGTTCCGGGGGATTATACACTCAGCCCCAAACTCAGTCTTCACATCGTAGTCCCCAGAGGCAATCACAAGGATTCCATCAGGCACAATCTCAACGTCAATTTCAGATGACTGTTGGGCCAGCCACGGATTCTGGGCAATTCTCTATTCAGTTCCATACTCAGCCTTTTCAGCAGTTCCAGGCGCAAATACAAGGATTCTCTCAGCCTCAATCCCAGGTGACTTATTGCCGGTCAATCCTGGGTTCTGGGGAATTAAATATTCCGATCAATGCTCGGCCTTCGCCTCAGAATTCCCAGATGCAACCACTGGGACTCCCTCAAACACTACTTCAACATCAATCTCAGACACCGGACAATACTTTTCAGCAATCATCTCCTCAGCAGTCACAACAAAGCTACTCACACACACCTCCACAGCAACAGCTACAGTCGCAGACAGATTCATCGGTAAACTCTGGATCATTGTCTCCAACTAATCTAGATCAACCATGGATGCAATTCAATATTAAGACAGGGTTTGAATTCGATACACCTCCCCCTAAAAAGTACTGTTCCCTCCCACTCCATATGATAGGAAAGGTGCTAGGAAAAATACCGCCTTGGATCAATGAGCTGCCGGAGGGTGTTGAAATATCGCAAGAAAACTTGCTAAACATGCCGATATTCGCCAGGCACTATCCTTCCTTCTACTTCATACTCAGCGTCTACATGCGCGATATCAAAGTACAAGACCTGACAACGAAGGATATGCCACCTTATTTGAGGTCAGAGTTATTAAGCTTTGTAGGGGCCACTCCTGAATTCGATCGAGTCGGTAAGTAATTTTACAACCCCCCCTCCTCCTCTGAGGATTAAAGAAAACACGTTATTTATCATACAGATCTTGTGTTGTCTGATAGAAGGTTTGAACTAATAGATCTATATATAGTGTTCCGAGAAAACTGGCTCAACTACTTTGACGCGCTCAATTGGTTCATTGCCATTCACGCGGGCCGCCATGCTGTGGAGTCATATAAGCTGGTCGAACTCGTGAAGAAATTAGTGAGCCTACGCTATATCGACAGCGAGTTTATATACATTTCGATGAACCAAACATACGGTAAGTAATTGATCTAAATGTTTCCTCTTACAATATATTCTCCTACCTCTTGAATTTCTCACCATTTCATTATTTCCCGCTTATTTGCACTTGTACTAATATGGCTCCGTCATCATAGAAGAATTTCGGGTGCAACTTAAAAACAAACGTCTGATGGAAAACCTATGGGATTTTGCAATCAGGCTCAGCTATATTGATCTACTAACCAAAGATCAACTGCGCAAGGGATTCATCGCTCACAGACGTTGTGTGCCTCGGAAAAGGTCTACATAGGCTTCAGCCTATAATGGAAAGCCGGAACAAAGGCTACTTGGGGAGGATTAGGCCAGTTTGTATATTTGTTTTTTATGTGTGGGCGAGGTTTGGAGGACGGACACAGCGAAATGACACCTCGACAATTATTCAGGATTATGCGACTTACACGACTTTTTGACAACGTCTTTTATGCATTGGATACAACTCTTTCTCTGCTATCAGATATACACCCTGTCGACTATTTTCTAGAGGAGGACAGATAATACTTGGGAACAGTCAATCACATGAAATTTGGTTGATTGGTTGGGTTAATTGGCTTGGACAATGGGATTGGACAATTAGTATGGACAATTGGTTGGGTTTGGGAATAGGGGCGGGAGACCGAAATTGTAAACAGCCCAGCACCCTGAGTGTACCTACATAGGTAGGTACACACACGCATTAATAATACACAAATATACTTATCAACACCAATTCCCAATTATAATTAATTAATGCGCAAAATCTTATAGTGGCAAATATTTTATCAAATAAAGAAAACCTATATCGATCGCGGCCTATAGGATTTGCTAGAAGAAGTGGAAAGAAGGTGTTGATACGATAGAGCCGCTAGACCTTCGAGGCCTGTTTAGAGTTAGGTTCTGTACCTGACCTGTCATTGAGCGACAATTTCCTCATTGCGGTTTAGCTACACCAGACAGAATCTTAAAATATTTATTCCCCAGGTATCACGGACGTCCGATCATCCATTAGGTTCATACTTTGGGAGGTTCATGATTGAATTAGTGGCGGTGGCGGTTTATATATCAGATGGATTTAGAGAAAAGAGATGGCGATATCTAATCAATACCTTATGAATTGTTAGTTACCTTTTGTAGGTAGGTATCTATGTTAAGGTAAATATCACCCGCAAAAGAACCAGGTAAACCACGACCTCAATATTGGCGTTATCCAGTCTTGTAGGATTTGGATGGATAATAATATTGTAAGATAAGACCAGATTACGTATGAGGTGCTATTTCTTATTTATGAACAAGGGCTGGAAGTTCTCTTTCAATATATGTGGTTTCCTCTCTGCTAGATCCATAATTAATTGGCCAAAAAGTCCATTTGCCCAAGTAAACCTATATCAAAAGTCAGTTGATTTACTAAGAGACCCTCGGTTCAAATCTAGTGCTTACCACTGACGCGTCCAATTGCTCGTATCAAAGCTATCGACGCTCTCGTGGATCAAACCATATCCATCGGTAGTGCTCAACACTTCCTTAACTGCTGATATGATTTCCGCATCATCATCCGAAGTCATTGCTCGTACTGGAGAGGACAGTCAGCAAGTCATTTTAAGAAGGTTTAACCAAGACGTAGAGCTTAATATTACTTACTAATGGACGACATGGGCCATGCAGCCCCCGGTCTGATATGTGGGCTGCCGATAGCTTTAAGATGAGGTCCTTCACACCACCACGGATTACTTCTGCTGAGAACGAAAGCTCGCGTGTTTTGATAAATAGTGTCGTTCTTGTCCAAGTATCCTAGAAATGGAGCCGAGAGAAGCGATGGGACATTGGCATCATCCATCAAATTCTGACCTCCAAAACCGTCAACCTCGTATGCAAAGATCTTCTTGCCGTTAGGCGCTGTCACAATACCCCATTGATTGATGGCCTCCCTAATTTCGGTAGCCATGTCCCGCATCTTTTGCGCCAACCCTTTTGGCGCATTTGGTAGTCGTTCCATGATATCAGATGTAGATTCCAAATATCTCGACAACATCATATTTGCCGGGATTTGGAAATCGAATATAGCGGAGTCGTCACTCGGGCGGAATGGCGAGCGTACTAAGCCTGTCTCATTGACGGGGCTTCCGATACCATTGTTTCCTAGAGTACCAGAACCGGTCATGGTCTGCGACTGGAATGTGTATACAGGGGGAATCCATTTCCCATCAGGTCCATATGTAGGCTGCTTCATTTCTTCCGATGTAGCAAGAATAGATTGCACTGCTTGAATCCATTGGAACTTGCCGAAGAAATCCAAGTCACCCGTCGCATTATAATAATCATGCGAGAGCTGCAGAAATCCTCCAAAATCATCAAGCTCAAAGTTGCAAGTGAAAACAATATTGCGATCGTACGACGGCGTGACAGAATAGATACCCCCATTTTGCGCCGGGGAGATATCGGACTCGGGTGGAGGCTGGAAAGCATTGCAATAAGGTGATATGATGAGATATCTAGCCTGCAAATTAATAGTACCGCGAAATACAGAGGCGATGTCATCCGTCTTTTTCTTCAGAACGGTTTTGTACGGTGCTATCTGGTTCGCCGAGTCGCGAATCCACATCGCATCGATGTCGCCGGTAATTATGAAAGCCAACTCTTCCTCCGAGTTGTTAGCAGCAACTCCTCGCCATTTGACAGCGGTGTCGAGCGTGTTCGGGAAGGTATTTTCGAAAAGACGTGATAGATCCGCATCGAAAATGACACTCTTGGTCTTGTTAATAGCATCCTCGATCAGGCTCGAGCTAAAAGTGCGACATTCAGGGACGGGTCGCTGATACGCAAGCTTGTAGGCACCGGACGAGAGAGGAGGGTTTCGCGACTGAGAATAACTCGAATAACCGGGACAATTCTGACCGAGGACATATCTAATAGCCAGGCATGTCGATAGAAATACGTCGCCCGACCGCATTGTTTATCGCATAGTATTCTAACAAGTCGAGTAGAAGAGGTACAGTAAACCCGTGAGACAATCGATGAAAACTCTGGAATAATAGAGACAAGATAGAATCGTGTCCACAGCCTCAATAAGGGTCAAATGGGATAGTCCCACATGCATGTCTAGGTAATTTACGGTGAGGTGCCGATGAACCAACAGCAAAAGCCAAGAGTTTTGGGGGTGGTATCCTTAGATCTAGAATGTTGTCCATAGCCATGGTTCACTTTATCCGTTGCTTGTATATACCTGCTTAAAACCGCTTTTGGGAATGCTGTTTAAATAATACTAGGGTTGGATCGTCTGCGGGAGAATTTAATAATACATGTCAGATTAATTGTAACTGATTAGAACGGACGATTCAACTAATGTCACTAACATGAGTGAGTGCATGGATAAGTTGAAGCCAAGAGACCTCCAGGCTATTATATAATTTGACTTATATAATACCTATCGATAAGCTAGGTAGGTCCCGTACATACCGCTTTGTATGTACACAGCTTTTCACTCGGCATCTCGGGATGACGTCTACAACGCCCTAACGGCCTCTTATCGTAGCTCATTCTACCCATTTGAGTTATCGGGCTGCATGCCGATCGACAAAATTATGGGGATCACCTGGTCGCTGAGCGACTTTTTTTTTTATAACGCTCATTGCGATCTGATCCGAAGCTCCGGATTTGACTACCTAGCTACCGGAACCCTCCACTTCCATAAGCCTCGCGCTTTGCTTCTTCCTTTTCCTTTTTTCTTTCTTTCTTTTTTCCCTTGTCGTCGCGCGTCTCGTTATTCCGTGATGGTCTCAATTTCTTAACTTCGTTACGACTCCGTACGAAGCTCCTATCTGTCCCGCCTTAACCGAAGAATAATAACAAAAGACGACGATCCCTCCCCCTCCCGCGCGGCCTATTCCGGACGTTACCATGTTTCTCCTCAGCACCCGCGATGGCTTCCCAAAGGGCGACAACACGACCGACACCGTCTTCCACAACATCCACTTCAATGCCTCCACGCTAAATTACTGGAATTATACCTACTACCCGATCAATGGCACGCTCTCGAACGGATCCTGGTGCATGCTTATGAATCCGCCTTACACCCCGAAAGGTATCCTAACCAATGGCACTTTTATCAATAGTACTTGGTGTTACTTGGCGACAGATCCTATTGGAGACCGAGCGCGCGCTGGTATCGGGTTTGCTGTGGCTTTCGCCTTATGTCTGATTTTTATACTGGTCAATCTGAAAAAGCATGGCGAATTGCATCTACCCGCCGAGAAGAGATTCTACCCGATTGGGAGGAGGTGGCAATGGTACTGGTCGATATTTGTTTGCGCAGCCGCTCTCGTTGGTCTTTTCACCGGGATCGATGTCGACCGTTACCATGTTGTGGAGCTTCCCATTGTTCTAAATGTCTTCTTCTGGTACCTTATGCAGATCGGTATCATGGCAGTAGTCTGGGAGGGTATTCGACATTGGGGTAGTTGGATGGAACGTCAATTCATTGATCCAAACCCCTTCGTCCTTCAACCAAACGATAAAAGAGGCATGTTTGAATTGTGGCTGCCCATCTTCTTTTATCTATGGTTATGGCTGGTAAGTCTTCGGTAATGGTCTATATCCAAAGAACTATGTGTTAATTAGCCGACAAGAATTTCTTCCTCATTGTTCCGCGGAACTGGGGTGCAATCGAACTCCAGCGATCCCCTGAACAGGCTATAGAGAATGCAATACCAGCTGCCACCGATGGGCGCTTCAAGGCAGGAACATTCTGCTTATTTGTTGCTTGGTTGACGATTATGGTCTCTTTATGGCACTCTATTCGACATTATGAGCCCCGAAACCGCGGTTTTTTCAACCGTATTATTGGCTTTTTGGGATATATGCCATTCCGCTTTACACTAATGATACCCCTTGCGCTAGCCGTCGTTGCTTACCAAGGCTTGTGTGCCTGGGACTTCGGCCTGTCGCCTCTAAATGCCAAAACCAACCTATTAGCAATGTATCTTGGAGGCTATGCACCAACTTTTCTCATCCTAGTCATACATATTATTGCAGGCTTTATGCGACCAAACGAAGATCGTGAGCTCCTCCGCCAACGACGCGAGCGAGGACACACCCTAGACCAGGAGCTAGGTCTCATTCGAAAGCCTGCTTGGTGGCGTCGAGTCAACGGCGACGTGTCAGCTGGCAGCATGCGAGACAGGATTATGCGAAACGTCCGTGAGGTTGGTGGTGGACGACCCACTGCGAGGGAAGTTGAAAGACTAGCGGAGCGAAGGGCTGCGGAAATGGAATCTGATGCCACAACTCGAAATAGTGGTATAGAAATGAACGAGATTCGACACGCCAATAGCGCCCGTGGTGGTGGAGCCCTTGGCTCGGCTCCTCCACCGCCGCCATATACACCTTATGGGGGAAAATCAGACCAGCGGAGGTCTGAACGTACAGTAGAAGTGGCCGCTGGTCTCTTATTCCCGGGTGCAGATACTAATACCCCCGGGGGTAGGGGCAGGGGCTTAGAGGTTGCCAACGAGCAACCCCACGGTCCGGGGACAAATGAAAGAAGTTCAAGTACGGCTAGTGGCGTGTCCACGACTGGACCGCCTCAGCAGATCAGGAGTATGTTAGATATATGAATTGAGGATATCGGGTTCGAAAGCATGACTTAGGTAGTATTATTCGGTCTTTACTCGGGACTCACGACGACTCAATGCGGCGATGGAATTGAATATTCGACATCCATTGAACATCTCTTCGGCTACAGGTTGAACTTCACTTGAACGAGAAATATGGGCACTTGAAGATTTATGATTTGATCTCTACGCGATATACAAAATATTAGTTTTTAAAATTATAATAAATAACCATATAATAATACCCAAGGAAGAATCGATATTTCAAGTACGACGTGCAAGCGACTGGGAGCATAACGAGGTTAAAGAACCGATTCAACCCAACGAGATGTGACTATAGACATAGAAAGTGTAATAAAAGTTTTATTGATTTTCTGTATTTCATGAGCCTACGACGTAAGAATGTGACAATATTTACTTTGAAATATTTCGAGTCTATCAACGCCATTTAAATATCTCTTACATGCGTGTAAATGCAATAACCATTTGCGAGCAGATAACCGATACCAGGAAAAAAGAATGAAAAAGAAAATCAAAAGTTGATCCTACGCGCCCGTCACGACATAGCGGCGCCGCCAGCCATGCGTTAAGTAATTTCAATCGAGCAAAGGGTGAACTATCACGAGTGAAAGTACTATTCCTTAACGCAACTCATCTGGTCGAGGCGGTGACTTCCTGACAGCCCGTTGCTTATACGGTTTCCCCGCATACCAAGCAGGAGTCTTTGGTGCTTCAGGAGTAGGCAATGCTTCGGTGCCGTTCTTCGTAAACAAGCTTCCTGTCGTATCTCCGCCCGCAGCATTAGCAAGCTGTCCGGTCTTCCCAAGAGTCAGCAAGGCAAAGTGACCGCCGACAACAGGGCGGGCACTGAAATGATCTATCTGCAACGGGTATTCGCCCGTCCCTACTACTTCGTATAAATCGGAGAAAGGGAGGTTGGTGGTCGTCTCGTTTAGCCAGTAGGCAATGGCGTTGACAAAAAGTCTTCTCGTGGTAGGAGAACAGGTAGCCGCCGTCCAGATTTCCCAGTCTGATTTGGTATAGTGGTGTCGGTTATCCAGGGGTACACCGAAGGTCTGCGACACACTCGCATACCAAGCAGATTGCATTTCGTAGACGTTTGGGTTGACAAGCCCCATGTTTAGGAGTTTATCAAAGTATATATTATAAAGTAGGCCCCAACTAGATCTCCACTGGTAGGCTAGAAGCGTGTGCTTCCCAGATGGATCAATCGCGAGATTTTCCCATTGGTCGTAGTACGACGTCGCCTTGTCAGAAAATTTGGCAGCATCGGTTGGGTTTCCGACAACTCTAGAAATGGAAGACATAGCTTGTAGGCCAACGATACCTTTAATGGCGAGGTTTGTCTGATTCGCGAGTTCGCCGGCGAAATCGTCTGTGCTGAGTTGCGCCTCAGGGACGAGCGAGAACTCAATCAGATATTGGGCAAACTGAGACAATAACTCGTAGTGAGTTATTAACCAATTCGAATCGCCAGTAAATTTATAGTATGCGTAGGCCATTAAGATGAAATTTCCGCTATTTTCCACCGGCATGTACTCGTCAGTGCCTTCAACGTGACCAGTTGCTAAAGGGAAATGAGCGCCGATGTCATGTGTCGAGTAGGTATTGGGGTAGAAGTCGCCTTCCTGCAATTCGCATAAAGGCTGGAAGATGTATTTGAGTAGAGTTGGGTTTGCGTAAAGGAAAAATGGTGACGCCGGATAAAGAACGTCGACAGTATTGATATTACCATTGCTGGATATTTCCTTTTGGAACATGAGCGGCTCTACGTTATCATCTGCACTGGAGCTGTTGGGCACCGATGGGGGGACAGCAAAAACGTAAGCTCCCATAACCTGTCTGGCTGATAACGCTACAATCGCGTAGTATGACTCGGCCTCCGAGACGAAAGGAACCGCAATACCAGTAGCATTAGTTGGTTCAAGGAATCCATACGCTGAATTAGGATCAAATTCATACTGCTGTCCATATTGATCAGTTCCGTTTAGGACATCTTGCGCCGTATAAGATGAATTGTTAGTGAAAACGACAGCCGTGCCGTTGCTATAAACCGGAGGCTCGTTCCCTTGGTAGAAAGCATTGACATCAGCTCGAAGCTGTATTTCAAACTCGTTAGCTAACGCTGCGACAGTATCAAAGTCATTCCAATGGAAACGTATCATATCGTGCATTTCTCCGTAACATTTCTCCCACCACGGCGCTAAATTTGACAATCCACCCTTGTGAAGATATCTGACGATTGGATTCTGAATTGAGCCGATGGTATAGCGAACAGAAGTCTCTATCACATCACCCATGTCATGAGCAAAGGCGTAGACAGGCTCCTGGTTCCCAAAGCCGCGAGCTGCCGAGCCAGCATTGTCGTTGAGAGCTTGATTATTAACAAAACCAAACCGGACGCTCGTAGCTGATCCGCTTTGGTACGAGAAGTTTGCAGCTCTAGCAGGGCTTGTAGTGAAAGAGAAATTTCCCCATCGCGGGACCTGTGAGGCCTCGGCGAAAAGTGCGGGAAACTTTGGTCGTAGAATCCAGCTGGTTGGGACATCTGTTGAATTTCCTGTTCCGTTCCCGTTTAGAGGGCCAGTGTGGAACTCTTTTATAATGTCGAATTCGTTCCCCAGTCCAATCCACTGAGCGTTCACATCGGAGTAGAATTTTACATGATGTGGACGGCCGTCATTTGACTGGACCGTGGTAGTTAGGTAACTAAGAGGGATAGAACTTCGGCAGATATCCTTTGGCGTAACCGGTGAGAAGAAGCTGGCGGTAATAATTACCGGGCCAGCTAAGAAAGTAAAGTTCGAGTATTGAGAGTCGAACCTGACTTCAAGAGGTATCGTTGTATTGAAGTATGGTAGCTCCGGAAAATCATTAATGGAAGTGCCCATGTACTCGAACGAGTTGCCGTCGACAACTACAATTCCTTCCCATCCTAAACCCTGGCCAAACCAGAATATGGGATTTTGATTACTTAGCGCTCCTTGCCCAGCGGTAGAAGACCAAGCGCTAGTGTAAGGAGACCTGACAGCCAAGGGGATAGCTGGTGGTCTTAAGGGGTAATATTTTGGGGCATCTGCTGCGGCGGCGGCATTTGGATAGATAGTGAAATTGGTAAAGGGGCGTTGAGCTAGGACATTAGGTAAGATGGATGTAAGAGCCCAAGAGGCTCCAATAGCCAAGTTCCGAAGGGTACGCATGATTATTCTAGCGTCCTATCCTTAGATATGGAAGATACGTTAGATCAGTCTACCCTAGGGATACAAGTAGTCGAATTGTACCTGCATAACGAAGGGCGGCATGACATATATATGACCTTCACGGATACACCATATTACTCACCTTTCGCTATGTAGAAATAAAGTATATAACAACATCTATAGCACATCTGGGAATATGCTTCGGGGTAGGCGGGGATCTTCCAATAACGGGAAGCAGATATTATTCGGCATAAACAAGGAGGTGATTTAGGTCTGTAGGGTAATAAACGGCCGATGCGTAACTATATGAAATGGTTTAATGTATGGTCGAATGGAATGTAGCTATAAGTAATATCTCGATAGAGTATATCTTAGGAACTTATATTATATTCTCAGTGGGAAAAAAATGAATTCTTTTAGATGAAGAGCCCAAAGGGTTAAAGTTCGTAACCATCATATAATAATGATTGCTATTTGTAAAAGTCGTCCCACAGTTGAAAAGAGTATTCAAGCTTGAGGTTACTGGTGTGAGGTATATGGCGTATTGTACCTGCTTTAGCGCCGATAGACTGACATCACCAATGTTTACATATACTTGTCGATTCCACCCAATGCGAAAGACATGCACCTATGTACAATACCTAGGTAGATGATGTTGGGTGCATATCAGATCCCAGTTACACGGGATGTAGTGGACACGCAACTACCGTTATCAGACGCTGAGTGGATAGTTTAGTGCTCACTCAACGTGATTGGCTACTTTCAATCTGAATTTACCCTTTTAGGTAATTAACTATTTGTTCAACGAGAGGGGCACGAGGAAGTATGTTCTGGCTTGATTGATTGTTGATTGATTGATTGATTGATTGATTGTTATGGAGTAGTGTCCACAATCCGGGTTATACGCAATATACCTATAAAAGCCCTCAAGTTCATGGGCTCATGGGTTCGTCCGAACTAGCGAGGTTAATGAGTAATAGGTAGCCGGCAGATTGATTGGTACGGTACATTCACATTGGTTAAAATAGGTGCTTGTGTCGTACGTGAACGGCAGAGTTGCTTGGTATTTCTTGACGAGAAGATTTACCTACCCAAGGTAACTAACACTCTTGTTTTCATGTTTTCATGTATGTGTTACACTCGCGGCCAGCACGTTATATGGGACTCGAGTCTTATCGGAACTACATATTCCACACCACATGGCCGGCCCGTAAACCCCCTAACAGCGAACCCCCGCGATTCAACAGCCTTACAAATAAAACGTACCGTACCTAATCTACTCGTGCTCATAACCGCCTGAACTATATGTACCTATATTGGTTTACTATTACAAATCAACAGCTTGATATATGTTGAGCAAGAAAGGTGCCTTATACTGATTTATTTTATTAAATATCTTGGTCACTTATACTGACAATTGCTTACCTATTAACACCGCTCCAATGCATTGTGCATATTAGGTGGTGATAGAGACACGCAATGTGTATATGAAATCCATGTTAGCCGCAAGGTAGATTTATGGAATCGACTTCGGATGAATTCAAACAGGTAGAACTACATAGCATACCTTGTACAGGAACACCACATGTTCATGTTTCGCGTTCCTGATGCGGGTACGCAGGTAGCACGTGGGCGCAACATGTTTCCCCCAATTCAATCCTGTCTACCCAGGTAGTTATACCTAATCCCAAACAATAGTATACTCAGTATCTCGTCCCGACAACCCGCTTGTTTGACGCCCAGGAGTTGCCGCACGAATTGCCGTGGTCCATTCGCATCGACCACGATGATATCGACTTTCTGTCATCTCCTACTAAACTTCAGGCCGCTGAGGTTGAGCTAAAAAGCGCACGAGTTTACGACGTAATGAAGAAAGTATCGCCTGTAGCATAAAAACTATCTCCACGGTTTCCGTACACCTTTGGCATACGGACACGAATACCTTAGCTGCTAACCTAATAGCTTACCTACTACTTTAATTAATAACTGTAGTAATCTAGTGTCACGAGGACGAAGATCATATGGAAGAATGATACTAACGATTTCTACGACTGACTGATAGACAATGTGGTAGTCGGGTAGAAATTGACACAAGGTCAAGGTTCAGCCGGTAATGAATCTTGGTGGGGGCTATTGATCATCTAGGTAACTAGAACGATTTTGGGGGGGGGAGAAGGGGTTTGCGTATGTTCACCATCTGAAGTCTTGAAGCAATTGATGAGCTAGGAGGGGAAAAGGCGTGAGGCGAATTTGCCTGCTTTCCACCCGTCCCAACCAAAAGCCCCATAATCACAATATCCGGAGGTTTGGCATGAGCTTTCAAATGTGGGGAGAGAATGGTGTTGGTTTTCCAAGGAACCAACTGTTTTCATTTATAATAAATGACATTCGCTGGATCGGCGGCTGGGAAAAAGAGGAATGCCGACAAAATATTGCCCAAGTGCTGACACAATTCATGCCAAGCTTTACCGGCATGATGCCAGGGGGGAATCAAGGGGACCTAGGTACTCATACTGGTAACTATGACCTTCCATATTGCATTCACTCAGGCCCTTGGCTTGACTAATGCCCGGAAAACAATTCCGAAGGAGCAATATCCCTTTGGATCTACACGGGTGTAAACGCCGCGTAACGAGAAGGTCGTAATACCTACATGCGTGACTTATCTCCCATACACTGCCGATTCTGTGACCCGAACTTCTGAGCGACTTCGGAGACCGTTATCTTCCCATGAATGTCAAACCGCGCAAACGCCCTTTTGAGGTACTTTCACTTTTTCCCAACCTTTCTGCTACGGATGGTCGTGCGGGTGCATGAAGGTTGCTCAAACTTTGCTTGTAACAATAGCGCTGGGTATTCCGATAGGAAGAACGCTCCGTCCGCTGTGACATCGACTAAGGCACATCATGTGGCCTAAGAAGTTGTGAACCTCTCTGAGTCGAGCAGAGGGCGAACCGGAATACTTGGATACCGCATACATAGTATATAGTACGACATCTGCTCTACTCATTAACGCGTATCCCTCCTATCGTGGGTATAACTCTTAGATTCCAAGTAGGTAGTTAAGTGCATTCGTCAGCTAGCTTATGTATGAGGTTGCATAGTCCAAAGCTGCATATTGATTATTACGATGCATAGTTTGAATGGCGGTGTGATTCCTCATCATGAAATGATGTTGTTCAATCCAGGATTTCGTTATTGTCATAGATACTCGACTTCGCCTTCAGCATTGCTGCATGACGCCTGGCATGGCATTTCGCATCTTGCTTGTGTAGAGGGTTGTATAGCATATTGCATTCGTTGCATTCAATGAATCCTTTATCCTCGATTGAAAGACTTAACGTCGTCTGTACTGTGGCGGGTTTGGAAACCTTCTTTATGCTCCATTCGCGTTTCTTGGTGTCTGGCTGAATATTTTGTTCTGTGGCCGGTAGGTTGAGTGTTGCCGAGGAAACCTCGGATAGAGTGTGTGGTGAGTCGGTGGACAACATAGACCCAATATCGACACCATCATTTCTTTCCTCTTCTCCATCCTTTTTTGTCGTCCCTTCTGTGTTTGATTCTTCCGATGCAGCTCGAGACGTTATACGAGTAGTGAGTTTTCGCCGATTCTTCCGCGGTAGAGTACGTATAGGAGGGGATGATGGAGGTGTATTTATGGGATCAACTGGCTCAGAAGACGGGTTCGATGAATTCAGCGCGCAACTGGATGATGATGACGAAACCACCTTGAAGTAGCTCATGATCGTGCCTTTTCTCATAGGCCGTATAGTAGGTAAAACAGGCGAAGAGGGAATGTTAGTATTACAGGGCGACTCTATTTCCTCATTGTTCGATATTGTAGCTGTGTTGATATTCTCAATGCATCGCCGTTTCGGGGTAGGTTGTAGCGGTTCATTCGTTGAAATGCGTTTTCCATATGTTCGAAGAACTCGACTATGAAAATTAGCGCCTAGATCGCATATAGATGTTTATAATATACTAACGTGCGTTGGGGTTTCCTCGCGGCTCTGTGATACTAACATTAGCACACCAGATACTCAATTGGATATAGATATGCGTACCTCGACTCGGTTTGTACCTCCGAGGTTAGCGAGTCCATGACTGTTAGCATGTAAAGATTACCCTTTCAAATCCAAATATAAAGGTGGTAAAATGAGAGGCACATGAATGAATGTTAAAAATGAGTGGGTGGTAGAGCCGATTCAATGCCGGATGATGATGATGCTTTAAAAAAAAATCCAAAGTGGAGGATAAATATTAAGATATCGAGGGAGACGCGTAAATTGAATTCCATAGATGGACGCGTCTTAAAAACGCGAATGTGGGGTACTTCGTATATGAAGTACATACCTAACCTACCTAGGTTAGGTACCTACATATTGTATCCTAAGATCCCTATCCCTACTCGACTGTCAGCAGGTGACTTCACCCATTTTGAAAAGACAATTTCATCCTCACAACTGCGCAAGACAAAATGATACTGGACCAATGTATTTATAATTTGGGTAAAAGGTAGCAAGCATGTTTTGCTAAACTTATGTTGGCCCTTTTGTCCTTCGACGGAGGTTCGTCTCGGATTCTATATTTTCTGGTCTAAGTGATTCGATAGAACCCTCCTTAACATTGTCGTCTTCTCCAACAACCCATGTCTGAACGATCTTCTTCACTTCTTTCACCTTCTTTTGCTGTTTCTCCCCTTCTGCCATCCTCCACGTGTAAGCAGAATAGACAGCAACTTCAGCGATAGCAACGATGATACTACCGCCTAGACTTAGAAATAGTCGTGCTGGAACACTCCACCACCTGGCAGCTAACCAGAGCGCAGCACCGCAGCCGAATATGCTAACTAGGAAGTTGATGACCAGGGTTATCTGCTTTTGTATATCACCATGCTCGATGTCTTCGCCTATGTCCGAAGCCCTAAAAGGTCGATTGACTTCAGCGAACGAATGCGCTATGGGACCTGAGGGAAACCTTGGAGCAAATGATTCTCGTGGCGGAGCTTTCTTTAACATGCGTTCGTATGATCTTTCTTCTTCCTCGTGACGTAATCGGGCCATCAATGCTTTATACTCTTCAGTCTATGGGCATCAGGGTTAGTAAATATATATTAGTGATAAGGTATAAGGGACGGACCGGCTCTGGCTTCGGTGGCGGGGGAGGTACATAGACCATCGCACCTCGAAGTAATTGTTCCAGTCCTGTAGTATTATTATTCTCATCCTTGAGACGTTTCCATATGTCGACTATCTGTCCGTGGCTTATTGGTTTTCCAACTGAAGCATCTTTTAATGAAGGTTCGTCGTTGCTCGTTGAAATATCGTCAAATCCGGCTCTAAACAATTGATTGACTACCTCCACTATGGAGGGAGTCATGGTGAGGAGTACCATGTTATGAAATGGTGTTGAACGTGTTATTGAACATGTTATTGCAGAAAGAAGCTTGTGATAGAATAGAATGCGACGAACTAAATCTTTAGACCAAACAGACATGATTGAATTGCACCTGCCCCGGCACGAATCTAGCTGACATCAGCAATATACATAGCTCCAGCCACACATGAATATTACTAACAGCCACACCCGGTTTAAGTGAATTTTTGATCTTGTAGTCAGCATCAATTGACTTGGGAAGAAAAAAAAGAAGAAAAAAAGTAAACCTAACATGTTGGGTGTAACCTCTAGCTCCCATACACTATATTACTATATCACCAATGCTACGACCGCCTAAAATACAACTCCCATAGACCAATTGGGCCCTTGGACTAACCCCAAGGCCAGGAAATCGAACATTATGCAGCTCCGAACAGGAGCTTCAGTCCTCTCTAAAGCACGCACAGCCGCCGGACCATCTTCAGTTTTTTCGCCATGCTCGGATTGCCGGAGAGCGATATCTTTAGATGTTAGGATGCGTATATCCAGATCTCTATACCACAATAGTCCCAGAAGATCCTCAGCATGGGCAGCTGCAGTTTCCGTCGCCTCAAATTTGGTCTCTAAAGCTGTTACTCGAGCTACCAAGTCCGAATTACCCATAGACCCGCTACGGGTTGTCGCCAAGGAAATGAAACATTTAACAGGGAATATACGGCAGCTTTTGGGTTCAGGCCATCCTTCTTTAGATCGAGTCGCAAAATATTACACACAATCCGAAGGAAAACACGTGCGGCCTTTAATAGTTTTACTTATGTCAAGAGCTACTTCATTATGTCCTAAAGCTCCAGAGTCTTCGTCGCCACAGACACTACCTATCACGATAGACTCTTCAATATCTCCCCTCAGTGTCCTTGCCGATGCCAACCCCTCTTCACCCCACGCCGACTTCTCGTCGCAACCCGGCTCAGATAGCGATGTCCTTCCCTCCCAGCGCCGGCTGGCCGAGATTACAGAACTCATTCATACCGCATCACTCCTTCACGACGATGTTATAGACCATTCTGTCTCTCGTCGGGGATCTCCTTCCGCCAACTTCGAATTCGGAAATAAGATGGCTGTTTTGGCTGGCGATTTTCTTCTGGGAAGGGCCTCTGTTGCTTTGGCCCGACTGCGCAATGCCGAAGTTGTGGAACTCTTAGCGACGGTGATCGCAAACCTAGTTGAAGGCGAATTCATGCAGTTGAAAAACACTGCGCGCGACGAGCGAAACCCCAAATGGTCCGAGGAAATATTTACTTACTACTTACAAAAGACATACCTTAAGACGGCTAGCTTAATTTCCAAATCGTGCCGCGCAGCAGCACTTCTCGGTCGAGCAGATACGGCTACTGTTGAGTCTGCCTACTCCTACGGAAAGAATTTAGGTCTCGCATTCCAATTAGTAGATGATATGTTGGATTATACCAAATCAGGGAGCGATTTGGGAAAGCCTGCCGGAGCCGATTTAGAGTTAGGCCTTGCGACTGCGCCTTTGTTATTTGCGTGGAAGACGACACCCGAATTAAGTGTATTGGTTGGGAGGAAGTTTGGACAAGAGGGCGACGTGCAAAGGGTAACCACACTACCGACCATTATATTGCAGTCTGATATACTAACTTCGTATACAGGCACGGGAGCTAGTCTACCAAAGCGATGGGATCGAGCAGACGAGGGCACTCGCAGAGGATTATTCACAACAAGCTATCGCAGCCCTTAAAGACTTCCCGGATAGCGAGGCGAAAGATGGCCTCATAGAAATGGCAATGAACACGTTAAAACGCCAAAAGTAATACTATTTAGACCTGTATTATCACCCGAAAACGTAATGGTATTAGATGGTCGTATAGTTGGGCACCGTTATAGCCGTATTTAAGACATAGCCGCGGCGAATGGCCTTTATTACATCAATCTGTAGAATTATGGGCTTCATGTATAGACAGAACCACCAAACTCAGCATTGGAAATTAGGCGTCCATTCTTCGGAATCACCCCCCACACCATATCTTCCTCCGTCCTCGTGAGACTTTACCAAGCGCTTGACAACGTTGGTCTATTTATTTATAATTCTTACGGAACATGGATGAGTGCTGTTCAATGGCACAGATCGCCGCAAGACCACTACGATGATAGCTCATCTGCAACCGAATTTATACAAGTTGCGCGCATTTGAGTCGTGGCTTTACAACACATCCAAACGCTCAAGCATTCTTCTAATCCACCGTCGCCTAAAATGAGCCTGGTATTGACGAGCTTGACTCCCCGCTAAGTCCTACCACATATCTATCACTTTGTCGTATTATTTAATATATCTTCGAATTCAGCGCCTACGATATATTACTACTTATGAGGACTACGAAGAATTATTCTAATATCCGAATACCATATAGTTAGACGTAGAGCAGCGCGTAAAATATGGACGTCTTTTAGCTTAGCTGCCAATCTAGAATCAACTCCAAGTTCGCCTAATTTCTTCTCAAGCCACAGCCAATCGACCTATAGCGGGATATAATTCAAAGTTCTGCCCGTCATGATACTTTGCACTGCACCGGGGATAGAAACGGCGGATCTCCCTAAGACGAGAGTCTTGGCGACCTTGGGTGATAGACTGTAGCTAGCGATGGCAGCTGCACTGTTGGAGTTATGCGTGCTTCTTCAAAAGGCGGCGGCAGGTAAATATGCTCGATAATCTCCAAGGATGTAGCTATCGCCTTCGAACTCGCTCTCGTGCTGCTCAAAGCTCCTGAATCTAACCCTACCTAAAACATGAGTGTTAACAAGGCTATCGTAGTGTGCTACCTTAAGATAGTGACTCGTAGGTGATAGTGAGGCCTAAAATTTACAACAGTTCATCTTCAGGAATAGGAGGAGTCCAATTATTTTGTTTAAGCAGGGCTTTGATACCCGAGTTCTCGGGTAAGCACCTAGCTAACCTCCACGATCATACTATAGCCGATAATAGTCCACAAAGCTTCACCTAGGCCCATAGCTACATGAATCACACCTCTTACTGAGAGGGGGCCCTATTGAATAGATTTCTCCATGTCTTTATACACTCCGATATCTCCTTAAACAACTTCAATATGGTTAACTCACTTAAGAAGATCTTCTACGAAAGCTTTGGCTTCCAGTACTCTTAAGCCAGATCATCCAAATAGACCAGGCTTCTCGCACGACGTGAGATCAACTATTTCGATATACTTTGCCCAAGACTGCCCAAGCATCTAACTATAAGGTAGCCCTTTTTAGGTGAAAACGTAATCAAGTACATTCGCGGCTTAACGAATGCGATCTGCTCCATTTTGAAACGATGCCGGTATCTCATCTATATATATACCTAATGAGAGGTACTAGAATGCTCGAATGATCTCAGATGCACTGAAGGTTTTGATAGGGGCTAGCTAAGAGGCTTTAGTCGATATCTTCCAACTAAAAATACTTGGTAACTCGTGCAAGGTAGAATCTTCTAAAGAAGCGATACAGTCCCTTGCAAGGAAGCGTATTGGAAACTTGGATTCGCACCGTCTGCTTTGTGACGAGGCTTTTATTCGAGATGCGTGGTTCTGATATACTTACAAAATCTTTGTTCGTGTCTTTACCACGCAAGTCTCAAACAAGTCTATAGAATTTCTCGATCCTATGGCTAATGTAAGGCAAAATAACCGGTTCGCTTTTGAAGCCTTGATATCCCGCCAAGGTTTTATATAATCGTATACCGATGGTCCGTTATCAGTACTCATCTGGGGGGGATAGGGGTGAGTTAGCTATTATGGATTATTCCATATTGATTAACTATGTCTATAACTGCGAAACTTAGCTCGATAATTTCCTATATCATCTCACAAGTAAGCCTCAGGGTATTGTGAACGTGTAATCATATCAATTGCCCACAGGTAGTCATCGTCTGAATTATTGTAAACTCGGATTTGTCGTGACGAACTAAGGTGTCTGATTGGTGGAAAGGCCCTGTTGTCCAGGGACCCTCGTAGTTTATCAGTCATTACATATAAGCAGACTCACCGACTAGCCCCGCGATGTTCAGCTGTAGTAGTACGGGTAAGGCGGTTCCTAGGAACTTAAATATTCGATTTGTTCTTGGCGCGTTGGCTGTGAAAGATTCGTCCGTGAACGATTATGAACTGGCGATAGAGAAGAGGGTTGATTGGTTCAGCTAAGCCTTCCTGAAGCTCCCCATGCAGATATAGCTCTGCCCTATCTTACTTATGGAATCATTATTCCCCATATTCTGTGATGACGCCACGAGAAAAAAAGTTCACTACAGGTACTGTAACTTCACGAGCTGCACCACCGTACCACCGACCATACATACATTTCCATTTCCATGTAACAGGGGCTTGGATACCTAGGTGCGTCTGCAATAGTACACAGTGTTGCTTTGACGGTAATGCGAAACTATAGATACCTTAAACTCTTCAATATCTCCATTTTGGACCTGAGTAGCGAACCATTAATCCGTGTAACACTTCTGGGGCCGACTTGGGGACGAAATAATATAATATGTTATAGAGTAGGAATTTATTCAATTCGAAATAGTCAAGGTATTCAAGTGTCTATAGGGAAGCTGTTCACTCATTAGCCCTAGTGGGCGACCTCCCATTATCTTAAAACCCCGTAAGTCATACACACATGCGGTCAGCAAAGCTAGGGTAGCATTGGGGGTCCAAAGTAGAATAGTTCACCACCTAATATAACGAACAGCCCCCCCCCCCCCCCCCCCCACCCATGGACAGCAGCCTCGATAGTGGAGTGGCATGCATGCCAGTTCTGTACGTAAGAAACGATGCTATGTTAGCTTATGCAGGTATTCTTCTTCGAGAAGGAATAATATGTAAGCTTGTCACCACTCGTCTACTTCTACACTCTTGCTTCCCGTGTTTATGTCTTTGGGTATTTTCTCTCGGCTACTCTATCATGAAAACTCAATATACTAATAATTCTACGCCGAGCAATGTCATACCAATTAGGTCCGCAACAGGAATCACAGCAGCAAGGGGCCTACGGTGCATACAACACGCATAATCATAGCAATGGGTACGGGTACGGGTACGGCCAGCAAGCTTATACTCAACCGCATCAGCAGCAATATAACATGATGCATTCTCAATCGCAAACTTCATCACCGGCGAGTTCTCCTCAAACAGTATCAGCGACGGTATATCACCAAGATGGCACCGCACGTACTCAGACGTGGGTCTCTAATCAACAACCTATGAGGTCACCTCTGCCGGTGGCTAAGACATTCTCTGGCGAATGGGCGGGTTCACCCGAAAATACGGTTGACTACCGAACACTAAGGGGTTATTCTCCAACGATGCCATCACGACCCCGGAAGGAGGATCGGAGAATATGCGGCATTAGGCGGAACACGTTCTTCATTGTTTTAGCCATCGGGTTATTTTTGCTAGTCGTTGCCATCGCAGCTGGTCTTGGTGTCGGTTTGGGGACGAGAAAAAGTAGTCCCGTCGCTGTATCTGCCGAAAATTCAAGGTGTGTTTCAGTTTCTTTCGGTGCTATTTTCACTCGGTCATGAAATACCTGAGTGATCGCATGCTGTGGGACGTAAGATCATCACGAGAGAGGCTGTAAGACGCATACTCTGCTCACGTCAGCCGGACGAGCCATGACCGATGGTGATTCGAGGAGCCAGATATTTGACACATCAATGCGTCGTCCAATAGATGCCAAATAACTAACACATATTTCCAGCAGTGCCGTCTCGTCATCGTCATCTTCATTCTCGTCAGTATCGCCGACGTCCACTACGCCAACGTCGACGCCATCATCCACCAAGGTATCGCCGACGCCAAGCTTCACGGGAACCTTGATACCGGGCCCTGTGATCTGCCCGCAGAATAATAACACGGTGTATGTATCGCGGGGCAGTTCTAAGCCGTTCAACGTGCAGTGCGGACGCGATTATAACTCAGACGGTGGCGCGGAAGACTTGACGCACATGTATAAAGCCAGCATGTCTCAGTGTATCGACGCCTGCGGTGACCATCCGGGATGCGTCGGTGTAGGCTGGGGTAATTATGAGGGCTCGACTGAGTGCTGGTTAAAAAGTAAGCTCGGTAAGCCTAACTCGAGTCCTAATTGGTATTTTGCGCAGTTACAAGATATGGACCTTGCTGGGTCTTAAGAGAAAGTATACCGTGTTTTTAGAGTAGAGTCCCAGCATTTATATGGATGTTGTAGAGAGAAAAGGGGATAACGGTGCAACTGAGGCCGGTTGGGCTTTTCTGAATTTAAGCGAGGCGTCTAGAGTCGGGATTCCTGTATTGTTATTACCCACCAATAGGTGCTGGACTAGGGATTAGATGGTAGTAGGTGGGACTATGGGTGTTTAGAGATGAGCGCTTAAAGCCTTCATGATACCTTTGATACCCGTGTACTATCTACGATCCTAGGCGTTACATACGAAAGAGGTACCTGTTAGTGAAGCTGGAAACTTTACAACTACATGTGTCTTCATACCTTTAGTGAGACAATTCAAATGAATTCTACTTTAGTTAGCGGGCAAAACAAGGTTATTTGCTCCATGGCTAGACGGCGACTTGAGAAATTATCGGCGATGCGTTCATAGGACCATGGGATCATTCCGCATCGTGGTAGCCTGTGGTTCAGGGCTCGGTTAGCTCGAGGATAACCGGAGTTATATTATCGGCGACGTTTGAAGCGTCCAAGCCGTCGGTATCCTCTCAAATATAAACTCGGGCTTCGAAACAATGAAATTTAGGTGTTCTGTCGCTTAATAGTTGAAAAGCGGTAGGTGGCTAAGAAGATCCCCCTGCGCAGATGAGGCATAGACAATACAGTAAGACATGGCTGAAGAGGCGATAAATACATATAGGCTTGAAACGAAATGTCGGTGAGCTCAGCGATCTAACCAACATGCCGAGTAGCTACTAAGTGAGTTCGTGAAACTTGGTTTAGACCATGAAATATCATGTTACGTGAGAGGTCGGCGAGCTATAGTGCATATACATCCATATTCGGCGACTTTCCTCGTAAGCTTTAACCTTCTGGGTAATTGGTAAGGCTCGGCCTCTACGGCATCTATTAAAGTACCTGTTAGGTGGCCGATATGAGGTTGTGGGTATCGAAGAAAGAATGCAATTGGAACGGGCATTGTTTTTTTTTTTTTAAAAAAAAAAAAAAAAAAAAAAGAGGATTCCCGCCGGCAACCTTTCAAAAACCCCGCCACATTTGTCGTCAATGTTCCCACCCGGGGATCCATCGGCCATGATATTAGGTCCGGTGAACCAGTGGGGATGGGATGGGGATCTGTGCTAATACCTAAGTAGACTTGGGGAGGAGTTCTTTGAAAAGGGGAAGCCGCATAGAATATTGACATACATGTAGCTACCTACATATCTACCTAGGTACCTATGTAAGTCACTTTCTAGTTGAGATATTTAGAAAGAAATATGTTAAGAATACCCCTTGACATTGACATACCAACCTAGGTGCGTACTAAGATATAAAAAGAAAAACAATTAATAATTGCCACATGTTGGGAATGTAAGTAGGTATGTTACTCGGACGCGTGAAGCAATAATAGACATTCATAAGAGAAAATCCCTTAGCAGGCCTATTGATGTGATCCATTAAGACTACACTCTCGGGTCGCAAGTCCATCAGTCAGACCAGCGCCACTAGGCGTCCCCCAAAACGCCCTCAACCATCCTATCGGGTCCTGCTATGCTAGTCATACCCAACTTCTACTTGATTATTATGGCCTTATGATCGAATCTAGCGCATGGCTGGCGTGTGCCAGTTCGCTAATTCTGCCTAGCATCGCTGTGTCGATCTCATGTAGGTTAGTTGCTAGTCCTTCTAACCATGCCGACTTTTCGATTCTACAGGTGAAGAAAACGTGTCTGATGAACGGCGACCTGCTCCGCCCCGCCCTGTAAGCAAGATGCAGGTCTATTGGGCGAATATACATGCTTCTCTCGACGCTACTACGGCTAAGCTTTTACTATATCATCTATGTTAGGCGCTAAAATACGAGCAAAAGGCCCGCCGCTGTGGAAGCACCATCTATCATTATCATTCTACCAACGAGTACCTAGGTTAGGCAATTACACCATAGCTCAAATAGATATAATATAAGCATTACCCATCTGTGTCCAATCTTCTGCGAAATATTTTAACGCGCCAAAGGCGAATGGGCGTATACGGCGAGAAAGAAAGACATTTTGTAAGTACATCTATGTCCTGGTTATCATCAAACCATCATACCTCATTCGTCGAGCCTTTTTTTTTTTTTTTTGGCCTTTATTTTCCTATCTTGCCCATTTGCCGCGCCTCCTTCTCAGCCTATAGGTTACTGCTGAAGTCTGCAGAATTAACAATTTTTCTTAACCCTCACCACGCAGCTTACCATTAAAAACCCCAGATCTTCTTATATATACCCAGTCTGGACCTACAATGGCGCAGATAGACACACATTCACGACCGAATCCTTAGTGAAACGGATGGTACTCGACTGTCTTGACTTTATCACAATGCCGAATAGAGCAGTCAATCCTCATTATTTCAAGGCGCACTCGGCGCGCTTGTGAGCATAGTGTTGATCTCGGACATGATGCCCTCGTCGGCCGCCATGCTACTGATAATTTCTTCCTGCGTAAACCCGACCCAGAACGAAGGGTTATTCTGCTGCGCCCTCTTAGTGCGGTAGATCTCCTGTGCGACGCCCTTGACTTGGCTTGACGCTGTACTGGCTGCCTTCCAAACCCCGCTGAGCTTATTTAGAGCTCCGATATTTAGTCGGATTCGTTGTCGAAGTTCATCTTCGTCTTGGATGAAGTACTCGAGGGCCCATTTGCTAAGATGGACGATTGAGGAAAGGGTCAGCACACACGTGAAAAAGTGCGTATGGCTAGTGATGGGCACGTTATACGTAACCATCTTGCTGATCTCGCATGAGGCCATGATGATATGCCTAGTGTGGATATTGAAATGGTCACCACTCTCGACCGCCCGATGTGGAGCGCAAGCTGTTACTTCACGCGCCGGCGATGAATCTAGCTGTGAAAGCGGCTGGTGCAACATTATCGAGCAACTGCACAGGCCAACTTGTTAGTATAGACAGTTCCGCGAGGTTGTATGGTATCACTTACGCATGATTAATCATATGTGCTTGGAACATCATCTCGTCTGGCTGGCAGTTCTTGTTCAGACTGTGCTGCTTCGACTGCGGTAAGTGCATCCTCCAGTTAGAAAGCAACGTTTCGATCTTGTTTACATTCTCGTCGCTTGGATAACCGCTCAGCCGCATCATGCGCCCGAGGTTCCTTATGGAAGCAACACGGTAGGCGAACGAGGAGAACTCTCGTTCTTCTCCAGAGAAAATCTGATCGTCGAAGTCCTCTAAATACATCGGGCGTGGGATATTCTATCAGGATTTGCTTGTTAGCTAATGGATTCTTAGGTGTCGATGCTCATCAGAATATGAACGTACTCCTGTCGTGTATTCATGTTCTTCGCATGGAAGGCCAACATCAGCCACGATATCAAAGAGGAGGAAATTTGTGTGACGGTGCACTCCGGCAACCATTCCGTCTACAACGAATAAGTCCCACCACGTCCGTCGCCAACTCTCTTCTAGCCTTGGGACACCGCCTCCGTGCATCGTGGCGTAAGCCCTCGTATAGAGGCCTATTTCTATGGCGATCCGCTCAACGTCGGATAGAATTTCGCGTGCCTTTTCCTGTTGGCAGTTGCCGTCTAGTCCTATGAGGATGATGACCATGGCTTGAACCAGGTAGCCATCCTTGACAACGTTCGGGGCGTAAACCAAACGCATAGCCTCTTCGAAAAACGTAGCACGAGAAGGACCGGCGTCAATATATAAAGACCCAACCCATCTCATCGCTGCGAGCAAGTGATTAAGATCCCTCTCTTTCGACATCTTGAGCAGGTAGTCCTTCGATAGAACAGCAGGGTGACCAGGGTAGAAAAAGTAGTAGAATGCATCGATACAGCGCTCCGGAACCGTCTGCGGTCGCGAGTTTGCCTCTACCAGAGAACCATTGGTACCATTAAGGTAAGGGTTTCTGTACAATTGAAGGCCGTTCATGCCAGGGGGTGCAAATGGCGTTGCGGGTGACTCGGGGATTACCATAGCCGGATTAAAGGTCGCTAAGCTCGGAGGCGCAGCGGTTGAAACCGTCGCACCCAGCAGCATCGGACAACTATCGCCGGCGGCGGACGGCGGAGAGTCAGTTGCATGACGCTTATTTGGGTTTGAGACTGCATTCTTTCTTGGTCCTTTATAACCGCGACGAGAAGCCACGTAGACACATTCGGATTCTGATGTTTGACAGCGCGAGCATGGATACTTCCCATCGCACTTTAGATGCTTTCCTCTCTAGATTCGCAAAAAGATGTATCAGTTAGCATAATAGCTTCATTGTAAAAACCATCATTTTCTAGACTCACGCATGCAAGACAAGCGGCCTGCACAGTATTCGGGGGTGACGCCCGTGAATCGACAGCGCCCGAGTCAGAGGGTACCGATGTTGAGTGGGGTGGCTGATTGAGTATTTCCGAGCCATGACCATGACCATTTAATAACGCGGTGGGAGATGGATTTGAGATCGAAGGCGCAACGCTGGGCGCGTGCGTGTAAGACTCCATTGGAAGCGGGTTCTTATTTGACTACGGACCGACGGGAAGGTACTAGAGAATCGGCGACTCTTTTTTTTGTTTCTCTTTTTTCGAAAATAAAAATGCCAGGCTGTAGTAAGGTAGGTGAACGGGGGGTTGTAAATGATATCGAAAAGTCGATGGCGGCCGATGAGCAATTGGATTTAAGTGGCCACTGCTGCCACGACCTGAGATACTATACGGTGACGGGTGCTTCCTCTCTATTCTTTTTTTCTACCGACACCCCTCCTAAGCAGACAGGCTGGACTGAAGGTATCAGATTATTCTGTTTAAGAAACTATAATCAAATATGATAGATGCCGAGCGAGCACGAGTTTAGTTCGGTATTGGCGGGTCGTCTGGCTTTTTCACATTCGGTCCATGAAATGAAATAAGAATAAGGCTTAGCGTAAAGGGGTTGCTGGCAGTTCCCAAGACACTTTAAAGACGGTCTTGAAATCTAAGTCGTTAGAACCGGGACGTATACTCGCAAAGAAGGTTCGAGACGAAGATTCCGGTACCTAACAGTGATGTTGAAAGAGGAATTGGGGAATATGTAAAGTAATTAACAAGCAGCAGCCATTAGATATGTACAACAATAGGTAACGAAACTATACAGGGGGTGGGGTGTTGCTGAGAGGTATCTGTCGTGATAGTCGGAAAGGTTTTATTTTTTTTTTTTCAATCCATTCTTCTACCTTGAACGAGATTGGTGAATAAGAAAAAATTGGACGAATAGATTGGCAGAACTCGCTAACGTCCTTCGATCGAGGTGAGGGGTTCAGAATTCGCGATGGCGTTTCGCTATGTCCAACCCCATGCTGGGTATGCAGACACACAAATCAGGGACCTAAGGTAAACCTGACAGATAGGTACATAGGGATTCTGTTTATGAATACCTACATACACCTATAGTGTAATAAATCAGGAAATATTTTGGACGGCAGACAGGGATAGCAAATTCACTAGCATCCCGCTCGTTGCGATGGGTCTTTGTACCAGCCGAAGCTCAGCTATTCGAGTTCAGCTCCATACCTACACATAGATCCAGGGTTGTCACTTATCGTCTGGTGCATTGATTTTTTTTTTTTGGTATCTTCTGTTAATATATCTCTGCTGAAAAACAACCATGCTCATAACCATGCTCATAACCATGCTCATAACCATACTCGATTGGCTGCCGGCGGCGGACGAATCCCCACAAGTGGCCACCAGCAACGAGTAGGGCTGTTCCTAGCAAATGGGTCTCTCGTCATTTACCAGTCCGCTACTGTGTACTATTGCGCTCTGTACCTTGCCAGCCTCGACGCTTCGAACCTGCTAGCGTGCCTAATACGATTAATTATCACACGCAAGGTATCGAAGTGGTCGGATGTTCGGAAATAAAAGCCTCTATACCTACATTACGCATTACGAATATGTACCTAAGTGTGCGTGCATAGGTATCACAATAATAATTCTCTATCGCCGAACTCAAGCGCCGGGTCCAAGTGGTTTGTTACTCGTCAAAATATCAAACAGCATCTCGGCTTGATAGGAGAGTACATATTTGGACGCAACGATGCATCAGCTAGTGAGAAATTAGTGGAATACTAGAAATTGTGGAAATGACAAGTCATTTGCGCTAATCTACCACCATGGGTTGTATGTTAGGTAGGTAGGCTGTAAGCTCTGAGCTGTACATTATGTGGTGGTGAAAATAGTGAAGGTTGCATAGCAGAGGAACATCTGAAGAGTGCCTAAAGCAAACAGCTGTTATTAATATTTGAAGCAGGCTACGCAGCTGCTCATTTCGGCCTGGCAGCTGCGTTCTACTCTAGTCCACCCCGTATCTCGGGTCGCACAATGGATCCATCGCAGTAACTGCGGGTCATGACATGGATATTCCATGCCGGCCTTAAATACTTGAATATTAAATACTTGAATATCAGGTACATTTTAAGTATTTCCTTTTCCAGTTTAGCTATAGTATAGGTTAGGTTAGGTAGGTATTTAATACCTAATATATATAACCATTGTACCTCTCTAAGGCCTCAATCTGCGTCTTTATTGTTTAGTACTTTACAACCCCCCTTTTCTCGACCTTGATCCAATCCGTGGCATCGTCCCCTATACAGTTCCATCTTATCTAATGATACCGATTCCCGGACCCCGGTTGATGCTATGCAAATCTAGCGTATTATCAACGACTACTTCCGCTCATCATCAAATTACCTATTATGTCCTCTAGGTTTATAAACGACTCGTTACGAATTGTTTAATTATTATTGGATCTAGCTAATTCTCGGGAATCAATGTTACGTGACTTATTTCCCGGGTTATACCTATGTACGAACCTGAGATACCTCCCACGAAAGTGTTCACATACATAGTAGGCATTCTACTGATACATACGCAAACAAATAATGGTATGGCAGTATGATCTCAACCATACTTAAAAATTTAGATACTCAAGTGATGCCATATGAGGAAGGACTTGATAGCTTGGCGCGTGAGTGTGTCTATTAGCTAGCATTCAGTTGAGAGACTTGGCATTCTCATGCTCCGAATTAACCGCTGTGTTTGATGTTGTAGAAATTGTGGTGCTACGATTACTTATACTTCCGAACATTTTCATCTTAATTTTATAGGCTTGATTCGTACATCCCATTCATTATTCGCAGATATTTCCGACTTGCTCGGCGAGTTTTCTTGACTCTACCCCTTATTTTTCAGCCCCTATTATTCCTTGGCAGGTCGTCGAGAATAGCTAGCTAGGCTATCGTTGGTTCCCGATCCTCCGGTTAACGAGCCTCCCTTAATACTGCTGAGAGCTGCTAAGAAACTTTATATTTGATTCCTATGGGTGTTACTGTGTCTCGCTTGCAGTTCAGTCTATTGAATTTCAAAACTCCCGACAGTTAATTAAAACTTGTATGAATTATTCCGATCCCATAGATGTCACGCTTATAGATTACAGGTAACTACCTAGGCTAGGAGTAAAGGTAGAAAATGATTCCATAGCATGGAAGTTTTCAGATATAGTCAGTTAGATGAACGACCGAAGAGACACTAGAGGTCTATCTTAGAGAAGAAACTTCTCGAAACTCACACCTGATCGAAACCATCTGACGGGAATCGTCGGGTACTAAAAGGTTAAGATGATGGACTTCCATAACATGGTTAGTCAAATCAACTATTCAACAGCCTCGACATCAAAACAAATGTTGATTCACATACCGATAGCTAACCTATGTCCTTCTCCCTTAAACTAACATATGCCGCACCATGCCATGCCATCCTATACCTTGTTTAGCGTCCGTATCATTTCGATTGCTGTACGGCTTGCTCTCCTACCGCCGTTGCCATCATCGCCCGGCGTTTAGATAAATGAAACCTAGACGCTAATGTAGGGCTACCCCCATCCCCGGACTCGCTATCAGATCCCATACTGATAGATGAAGCCGATCTTGCGAGTGATCCCGAAACACTTGTCTCGCTACCGCGATCACTTGCGGTATCATCTTCGTGCGCTGCCTCCGTAGCCTCTATATCTACGGTATCTTCTTTCTGTGTCTGTACGAGTAACTCATTCTGCTCTTCCTCTTCGTCGTCTTCGCCTTTACCTGTCTCCCACATCTGCCTCAGAGTTAGCTCCTTTATCTTGCTTCGCACCGCTGCGTCAAATTCGAATGGCGCTGGCTTGGCTATGAGCAACGGCGTGTAGTCATTCCAGTGCACGGGTATTTCGCTACCGTCTTCCCGGTATTTTTTCCGGAGATTGAAAGCCCACACCATCCCGCCCATCGTCAAGAATAGATCTTGCTCTACGATTGGAACGCCTTGGCACGTGCGCTGGCCGAAGCCGAACTGACTGAATCCGTTGAGGTTTGGGTACACGGAAAGCGGCTCCTTATAGGTAGGGTACTTTGGTTCTAGCCACCTAGAAGGATTGAACGTATCCGCGTCGGGATATACGGACTCGTCGCGGGTAATAGCCCTAATTACGAGTTAAAAGATGATATTTTAGAATATGGCTAGCTTAGGCTCACCACTCTAGGGCATGAATAGTAGCACCGGCAGGAATAAAGTAACCGTCATACACATCGTCGTTTTCTATCGCATGTGGAATTCCTTCTAAGCGTCAGTGAACAGCACGTTTAATCGAGGTGGGCGACCTACCTGTCGGAACCGGGGGGCGCCACCGAACCGTCTCCTTCACGGCCGCACGAAGCATCGGTAACTTTTCACGATCTTTCCATTCGGGGCACCTTCCTTCGCATACGGTATCGATTTCATCTTGGAGTCTTCTCTGCCAGTCGGGATAATGCAGCATGGCAAGTATGAAGCTCTGGATCGGACTTCCAATCGTTAAGGCTCCGGCGATGGCCATTTGCCCGACAACATACGTGGCTTCAGCCTCGTCACCCCATTTACTCTTATCGTTCAGGCCGCTAGGTTTGTTTATGAATGTATGAACGAAACTTGGTTCGGCGGTCCCCTCACTAATACGGTCGTGTACGTACTGAACACTACCCTTCAGAAGTCCAGCTTCGAGTCGATGTCGGGCATTTTCTTTCTGCTTCCACGGACTTATGAATCTAGGTATGTGCATAAGCCAGGGTACAGCGTTAGGTAGGGCGCCTGTAGGGGAGATGGTTTCGAGGAGACCGGAAGTCGTCACTCGCAAAAGTTGGGCGGGATGGGGGCTACCCCAGGAGAGCCGCGCTACCGTGCGTGATGTGAATTGCTCGACGTATTCCCGATATTGTGACGGATTTCGTGATAGGAGATATAAGAAGCGATCCCGTTCTTTTGTTGGGTAAGCATATAGCGAAGCATTAGCCGTCACGCTCATCAACTGCTGGCAGAGCTTCCGCTGGCGTTTCCAAGTAGCTATATCGCACGTCAGTGAGGAACGGCCTTTTATCATTCTGTGCCTACCTACCGTTATGCCCAGACAGCGCAAGATAGTGTCCGCTTGTTCGATTATCAGGAAGGTTAGGAATCTGTGGCCGGTCTGAGTAGTTGCGTGCCCGCCGCGAGAGCAGATCGACCGCGATTTGTTCCGATGAAATCCAGACGTGGACCGTACCAAACATTTTAGTCTGATATATTGGACCATACTCCTTACTCCATTCGTAGAACTTCAGCCACGACGAATTCACCGGAATATCGTGTACGCGGCCGACCAGAGGCAGGGCTATATCAAGTTAGAAGAAGGCACATCGTTGAAATAGGGGGAGATGAAGACTAACACTTCGGTCCGGGCAGTGGCCGACTATTAGGCGGGACCCTACGTCTGTTGTTTACCTTTTTCACCGCATGTACTAGGCATAGCAGTAAAATCGAAACTATAAGACAAGAAACCATAGCCATCGTTGACGTCGTGAAGATCCCTGGGAGTTGAGGCGATAGTATGAGAAGGTGAAGCCCAAGGACTTCAGCTAGGTGTTAAACCATGCTAGCAACACGTTTCCTCCTCGTGGTCTTATATGATAACTAACTCTGACGCCCGTACGGCTAGTCAACACACCTTCGTTAACATGATATCTCCAGGGAGAGCTTATCCCTTCTAAAGTGGACCCCATGGCCCTCAGCTCATGTGTAGTTTAATCAATAAAAGACCCCGCCGACGCGCTGTAGTTCATTCCGCGAGTGTGGCTTGGAATGTCTTGATTTAGCTTGTCTCACGACGCAGAACCCGAAGCTTGTTAGCAAATCAAGCTGAAGAATCCATAAATGGAGTATACTATAATACTGTAGCTTCGGATTAGCTACGAGAGAATGCTAGACATTGCATATTCATGTGAGATAAGATTTGACCATCCCAGGTCCAACCAAGCTAGTATTTCGAGACTCGTACAGGAATAGCTCACTTATATCACGCGGATTCCCACAGCCCGGGGCCAGACCTGCGCTTTTAAGACGAGAGCTCGAAAAAACTTATTCGTAGTGGAGGGTTACAGCACCTTAAGTCGGCGCGTATAAGGTTACGGTAGCCTCATAAGAGGGTTGCATCAAAGGGAGCCCCAATTGGAGTCCTAGTGGGATCTAAGAATTGGTTAGTTATCAATTTAGTCTTCGCGGAGAGGACAGAAAATGAAATGAACGTCATGGATCGTTCAACTGGTGATTATAGGCAGTAAAAGTTGTAACACCACCGACTTGATCTCGAATAATATGGTCTTATTAAAAATTAGCACGTGTGTAGTCTCATTACTTGCTAGTACACAACTCCCCAATGCTAGAATACACCTTGGCTAATGAGACGAGCTAGAGGCGAGTCTTAAGTTGGCTTACATCCATTGACGATCATCTAGACACATAATACGGACACGCAATGCCGAAGTGTGTTTCACGAGTCGTGATATCGATAGGACCACGTAGACTACCCCCTCGATATGCTCAGAACATATATGACATTAGGCTATTCGAGGTCAAAGACTACCGTTAACGTAACAGGTATTTGATGCCGATAGGGCTATATACTTGTCAAGTTCCTTCATCTTTCATATCTTCGGCTGCGCACACTATGGAGCAACAATTAGAACTATAAGCCAAAGCGCAGAAAGTGAATAATGAACGACGTTGATGCTATTCGAGAGCCACTAGCCTGTGCATCTGGGGTAATCGGCGAATGAGGCTCAGTAGTCCCGGGGAAATTCGGAAGTCCCCCATAGCTTAGATACGCCACGGAAACAGGCATATAGGTTGGTGGAATTCTTCATTAGCATGTGCATAGCTCATGAGGCTGGAAGCAAGGGACCTCCCACACATACCAGACCTTTGGATAATGGTTAACAGGGAATGCTGGCTATAATCAGTTAGCTGGAGATCTTTCGGCTGGATAGGTCATAAATCAGCTCAAACATGACGAATTTAATGTTTATTATGCGTGACCCCTTGCAAGCCCCTAGACTTCCCAGCACATAGCTAATACTAGCTAGCACGTGCAAGCCTTTGTGAACCCCGTATAGTTTTTATATCATGTATTCGGGCAGGATGCCAATCATAGGTTGGAACCTCGTGACGGTATATAGGTAGGTTGGATTCGTCCTGACCTTCAGATTAATAATATCGCTTCGCTAAGGGACGCTACATGTATGCTGAGGCTTGTAGCCGTCTAATACGAAGGGGCTATATGTAGGTAGCTAGAGACATTTCTGTACGTCCACCTCTTTTCTTTAGCTTTCAGGTGTTATTAACCTTCTAGGAGTAGGATTCGCCGAGACTTACCTGAAGTCGGCTTAAGAGGTGATGAGAGACCGATCTCAATCAATACTAACGGATAAAAGCATCATGCCTCCGTCCGAGTGTTAGTCAATCTCATCGCAATGCAGGAGAGTTTGAGTCTGGAAGCCGGTTGGGCGACCGTCTGTTCCTTGGGCAGACTATCGGCGCACGTTCGGGTCCGAGCATTATCAAATAACCATGGGGCGGTACTAGAGGTACTCATCACCTTAAAAGAGTGAGAGTAAAGTAGTGATGCGTCCATATCCCCGTCCATGTCCCGAAGCTTATGTTGTGCAACTTAAGGCATGCGGCTTAGCATCGACTATACCAGGATACTCTCTTTTATTGAAAAGTTGTTAGTAATTGACCCCTTCGTACTACCGGACAAGACATCCTTACCTAGGTACCTAAGGTAGGTAGCTGTAGTCTTAGCTAGGTATGACCATCTCGCAATATCTCATGCACAAGTTTCCTCGCATCAAGCAAGGCTTCCTCTAAATTCAGACTATCCTCCTAATATACCAATAGCAATATTTAGACCAAACTTAAGCCATAGTTCGTTAACCTCTTATACCGAGAAGTTATGTCCTTAAACGACACCTGCTAGGATTGTACCTCACCAGCACTCTCCTCTACTTCGCGAATTGAATGCGAAGCTGTGCACAGACATACTTCACAGATATGTGTTAGGAGGTAGGTACCTATATTCAGAACTACTCTTGTCAACATCTTTTCTGTACCTAGTTAGTTGAAATAATTCTTGAAGCGCTGTTTAATGACCACCACCTTGGCAACAAATATTGAATATTGAATGCCATTGGCAACTTAAGATTGGGCTTTCATCTTAAGAAGATCAGGCCTACCTGATCCCACGTGCTTGAAAGTCACCTACATTCTCCCCCTTTTTAATTTATCGTGTCTCACATTTCATCTTCAAATCGAAATAAGTAATCAGACAGGTTCTTTGATGTCGGCTGTCTTGTTTAGTTCCTAGTTTAGGTATGTATACCCAGTAGTACCGAAGTTATATTGCATTCAGTATTTGCGCGGCAGTACAACCTCCGCTCGTATCCGTAACGACCGCAAGCGAATGCGATACGCATTGTACATCGACAATAAAATAAAAATATCAGAGCATTCGGGTTTAGCAAGGGGAAGAAGATAAAGGCAGAGTGCAAATCATTAACTTGGATGAAATACGGACCAACAATTATCCAGGTCATGGAGGCACAGACCATCTAAACCTAGGATTGTATTGATACCGCGTCGCACCTATGCCAAACAGGTCATGCTCAATATTGTACCATGACGTAGAACGCATCTGGTGATCTTTGGCTGACATACGTTGAGAATATATGTACTTGAAGTGACCATGCTGCGTTTCCTCTATGTGATCGCCTTTATAGGCAAGTTGTTAGCATGCTATGAGTTTACTCGGACTCGGCCATGAACTAGCACTGTAGTAAAATTAAGACTTGTGTATGTGTGTTATGTAGTTCAAGCAATAACTAGGAGTACAACAACGGTGAAGTGCTATTTTGAAGGGCACGAGTGGGTATAATGAGCTGTGGCTTTCGTAGTCGGGTCATTCTGCAATTCTTGTCCTCACTCCGATCAAAAGCAGTATTCTTCTACATGCAAATAGATTCCCTGGGCGCCTGTGCCTTTATGTGCCGCGCGTTCGTCGCTCAGCTTCGCCACGTTGGTTCTCACTGTAGTCACTAAGGATTGCCCACCACATACTACAATGCCCGTTTCTCCCCCGGTAGCTTCAACAGCCGTCCTGATGAACTTGGCTACGTCCGGTCTTGACCCCAAATGGTGAATATGTGAGTCGGAGCTTGTCTCTGGGAGGTCCATACGCGACCTACCCATTAACGGCTGGACAATCCCTTCAACATTCACCGATACCTTTGCATCTTCGAATGTTTTCTTCTCGTGCGTTGAAGAGGTTGAAGAAGTTGAAAAAGCTACAGCGCCTAGTGTTCCAAGTTGCCCATCCCCAGTCACAGCGATATGAACGACTAATTCGATACCTACCGACTTTGCCTTTTCCATAGCCTCATGCAGACGTTCGTGGTAGAAGCTAACTTCCTCCCCCTGCTTAGCCGTCAAAAGAAAGTCCACACGCTTGGTGCATGACCTTTTCTTGGAGTGAAGCACGCTCTCCAGGATAGGAAGCGTATATGACGCCCCAGTCGATGCGGAAATCAGGACTAGCGTTTCGAAAATATCCCATCGAGGTGGATTTCCGTACGGGCCTATGATTAAGGCTGTGAGAACCTGCTTCTTTCCCATTGCTTCCTGTTTCCCCGCAAACTGCCTGAGCCGTTTGGAAAAGCCTGAATGAGACCGTATTACTAGTTGAATGCTGTTACAGATACACGTCTCTGGAGTCTGGTGAGCAGAAGCAATCGTGTACGGGTGCGCTTCAAACGGTGCTATTCTAGGTAGCCACAAATAGAGATGCTGCCCTGCCCTCCACTTGAAGTGAACATCCTTTATAGTGAGTACTGTTATAGACTCTCCAACCAGGGAAAGTTGCGTCTTGTGGCCAACCAACTGCCCGCCTTGACAGCATGAGCGGTCCGGGCGCAACTTAGTGTTCTGCCAGAACAAGAGACCGAGACGGAACACTCGATCGAAACAGAGGGCGGCGACTGCGAACCACACATTATACCTGGCACTTACAGGAACGTGAACGTAGACAAGCCATAAGAGTATAACAGCCGCCAAGATGTGTTGGATGACGAAAACCTCGTATGCTATGGATCGCAACGGCTTAAAGGATGTGATGTTCATCCACAGTAGAATTCCCCAAGCGCCAAAACCGTACTTGACCATGTTCATCATCCCAAGTTCAACGCCGACAATGTCGCTATCGACCCAGCCGGCGAAGAAGCAGAATCCATGTACGGTTGTGGTAATCAACATGGTCCGGGCTGCCCATCGGTGGAGCCAATTTAACTTCTCGTAGCTGGTCCCGGTGATCAGGGCGATGACGTTGGTTCTAGAGGCTAATATATAGAGGAAAGGCAGCTGCGTAACTGTTACCCAAGCATTGCGATACCCTAGCCTCTCCATGAAATTGACGTCTAGTATCACCGCATCTTTAAACATGATATAAATAACAGCGGCCCAATAGAGTAGGAGGAGGAGGATGTGGCCCATAGGTGGCGGTGTTAGCCATGACAAGTTTCGGATCGGAACGTAAAGCTGTGGGTAGCTTATCTCTCTACAGACGGCAGTTAGGGTCGCCCATAACTGCGAGCAGAAGCTCGTAGGCCTCGTAGGAAACCGCACTGAGTGTGATCTGGACCTGCGTAGTCTATACTTGAGGCTTAGTCCAACAGAGTAATATATCACCGATATTGCATGCAATTTAAAGGAAGTAGCTCACCTTGACCTATATAGGACAAAATTAATGGTACGGATTATGAGAAATAGGAAGACCACAGCTGCGACAAAATACCAGTAGCTTCTTGCATAGGCCTTGTTGATGGTTGTGATATCACCACCCAAAGACGCGCTACCCATGTCCATATCCATCATATCCATCATATCCATGTTCCCCATTACCATCTTGGGTGATTCCTCTTAGTCTTTGTCGAACAAGTATATCGCAGGCACGAATCAAAGAAAGTTTTAATAGTATGCGCAATGCGCAGTAGACTTAGGAGGTAGTTGTAGACAAAGCCTGGGCTATCGGTAGCCTTCGCACGAGACAGTTGGACATTGCAGATTCCGTATTGTGTTAAGATTCACGCAATGCCCTTTGGAAAAGTCCTCAGGGGATTATTACGCGAAATGTAAGAGGTAAGACGATAATTCCAAATTTTCGATTGTGTCGAGTCTGCTGTCGAGGTGTGCCTTGGCCTCGGGTAGGTAAGGTAGTAAGTAGAAGATGGGAGTTTGGGACGAGTGAGGGTGGATAAGACAAAAACAAAAACAGTGAATGGTCTGGATCAAATTAGATAACATAATCAGCCATTAACTATTGAATCAAGAAGGCGAACTAGGAGGTAGGTAAACCAGGTAGGTGGGTGAGCTTGTCAAGAAGGAAGTAGCATTAGTTATACGGAACCTTATACTTTAGGTAGGCTAAGGTACTTTAAGTAGGTACTTTCACATCTCAACTTTTCCTCGGCGCGGCGCGCTTGTTTGATAAGAATACGCAGGTTAGGATAGGTACCTATCTACACCCGCATATCTACGATATAGCTCACATGGTTTAATAAGGAATCACAACACAGATCTTTGTTTGCTATGGTCTAGTATCCTAGGTTAGTGACCTCTAGTGACACCTAATAAAGAGCGGTCTGCCCAGGTAGTACCAAAGAAGTTTGAAATGTCACTTCCTTCCGCCTCTGCCATACATCTATGAGACGCCCTGTCAAACTGCGCTTGATAACATCCAAGGTTGCATGATAATTATTATAATGGATAATGGAGCAGCGCGGGTATCGAAATCTAGATCAAGGACGTTTGGGGCTGGAGGCGCTAGTAGGAAAGGAGGGAGATAAACTGCCCTAAGCTGCCCTAATTGCTCCCTCTTTATGCCTGTAAAGCACGCTAAAGCGCTAGAATGTCGCCACAATATGCTCAAATAGCCTCAAACGGAAATGACTAAGACTATCAACCACTCAGAATGAGGTGGGGCAGGGCTTAGATGGACCGGGTTGAATTAAACCTCCCTGTAATTGGTGGCTCTATTCCCCTGTATCCTTGTAAGAAGACCCTGAGAACCAAGATGTGTTTTGCATGGATCCCCCACATCAACAGGAACAGCAAGAATAAAACAATATGATCTGGAAAAGACTTCTCCTTGCTTATTTCAAGTTGTGAAGGGGGATTTACTGTTTGACGTTATTTGGAAAACTAGGTACCTAATGCTATCATCAATTGTGTCATGCAATCGTATTTGAGTACATAATGTACTTGTGTTCACGACAACAGTATGTGTACGTGTTACACAAAGATAGGTACATAGGTACCTAGGTAGGTAGACAAGACGGGTAGGTTAGATACCTGCCTACCTAGGTAGGTATTTATACTATGGGACGATCTTGCTCTCAGGGTTGACATATTCTATTGTATTAAAAAAAAAAAAAAGAATCATCAGACGTATTTTCAGCTAGTAGGAAGAAACAAGTTCTGAAGCAGCGGCCGTACTTGACTTAAGTTTCTATGTACACAAGCCCAATGTTACACATGCACCTCAAACTGACGCTTCCCTGTGTAGGTACTCCATAAATTCAAAAGGTCCTTCCCAACTCTATCCGGGAAGGCCTAGGCTCGCATCTCTAGTGTATCCAGGTACGTGGAAAGAGGAGGAAGTAGCAATATACATGTTTGTAACCAGTGATAAATTGACGGCCCTTCAGTCTCTATCTTTACCGTTTCTCGGCCGAGTTGGTGATTCCAAGCTTTGTCCCATCTTCCATCTCCCATCTCCAATTTCTACCTACCACCAGTATCACAACTCGTCTTGTTTCTTGTTCTCTCTTCAACGTGATTCACTTACTACCTACCTACCTACCCAAGGTAGTCAGTCAATAGTTCGTCTTACCTATTGCAGGTTACATCAAAAGGTATTCCCCTGGCATCTCATTTCTCTTACCTCTCACACATTATTTACACATTCCTCCCGCATTCCCTTCTTTCAACCTCGACTTGAACCCTTGATTCAGCAAACTCTAGTAGATTCTGTTCTCGAAAACGTATCTGATCCTAATACTTCTATTAGTAAACCAACGGACTACAGCAAACTCTAGCCGGCACCATGTATCTCATGGCACTCATCGCGACGGCGATGTTGCTCTTTACGGGCATTACCAATGGCCACTTCACCGTAGAACACCCTCCTACCATCGGTCAGTTCGACGACGAAGCCGAGGGTGACCATCCCTGTGGTGGCTACTCACCTGATATCACCAAAGTCTCTACCACGGATTTCCACGTGGATGGCGATGTCATCGCCACTACGCTCACCCATCCCGAGAGTACCTGGTTGTATCGCATCAACATTGACCCCACCGCACAAGGCAACTGGACCGAAGTCTGGCCCATCTTTCAGCAGAGCGGCCAAGGCAAATTTTGCAATCCCCGAGTCACCATTCCTCACGAATTTGTTGGCAAGAAGGGTTTTATCGGTATTGTATCTCATGCTGTAGACGGATTTCTATACCAGGTAAGTAGTATCGATTGCGCCCCATATCAATGCTAGATCCTTCGTTTATCACTCTTGCTAATTTAACAAATTCAGTGCTCCGCTGTCCACTTCATCGAGGGAACAGCTACTACGCCTAGCGACTGCACCAACGGATCAAGCGTCACGACCAGTTGGATTTCTGATGATCAGCTAACTGCCAAGCTCAACGAGTCTACTCCGTCGTCATCTGAGCAGCACACTCCCAACTTTGCCGTCTCAAGTAAGGGAGGGGCGTTTCAGGGCTTTTGTGGCATGCTCACAATCGGCCTGATGGTTGTTCTAGGCGTAATGTTAACGGTTTAATGCCCATGGAAATGATTGGGGGGTAGGCACGCTCTTATTCTTCTCGGTGCATTGATTACGCAGAGCAAGATTACCTACTCTCATGATATCCTTAGCCGCAGCGCAAGATATCTGGGGCGGCTCTAACGTATGGCTAGAAGTGGGTGTTTTTACTTCCCTACGTTATAAGTAGATACCCCTGAATAAATTGCGAATTGCATTATTGCCTTAATATTATTTGCTATTAATTAAAAGTTAAGAGGGAATAATCTCTCTCTGGGTTCATTGCCATAATTAATTTAGTGATCATTGAACATCACTCAAGTTCAAGGAGTTTCACAAATATTTTCCGAGTAGTTGGTGATATTGTATCTGTCACCTATCCCGTATTACCGATGTCCATAGATGAAGGCGTCATAAACTCAGCACCCTTACTGTTTGGCAAAATATCGAAACAATTCAAGGCTAATATTACTGAAATCGAGTGCATTCGTGCATCTAATCAATATCCGAGGGTATCTCATCATATCGTCTAGTATCGTCCAGTCCTAATTCATTTATTTCTTTAGGTACTCCGCGTATCCGTCCGTGCACTCATATATGCATCTTATCCATACCAGCGTCTAGGGCGCTGCTGCCTCCGCCATGGTGACCGTAGAGTTATTCACGCTTGACAGCAGAGAGCCTTTTTGATGCTTTTAGCTCGCCGGCACTTCCTATTTGGGAGCTAGTCCCTGATTTGCGGATATCGTGTAGTGGGGGGACATGCTCTTCTTCTTCCTCTTCCTCGGCAATGCTACCTCGCTCGCTACAGTCGTCTAAATCGGAAACTTCAGCTGATCCATGCCCGGTAAAGTTGATTATGGCTTTGCCGCCTGGGAGCCGTATATCACGCGCTTCCAAGGTTTCTGCGATGTCGAGGAGGAGCACTTCCATAGGACATATATAAGCAACCTTTTTGCGCCCACTCCACGCAAGGACGTGTCCACAGAGGCGACCATGTGGCCGATCGACTACCCAAGCGCCCGAGTCACCGGGAATACCTAGCGGTAGACTAGTCCGAGGATATACTTTAGGCGGATCTTCCGTAGCGGGGAGTGGGTATCCCCGAACTGTCGAGCATCTACCGCTAACCTGATAGGTATGGCTAGGAGATGATCGACCGTAAATCTTAACAGAAGTCAAAGCCGGTAAAATCTGACCCATCTATTTAAACACAAACACCGTTAGCTAAGACTGTTTCCAGACTTAAAACTATGATTAAAATCGACACCAAACACATACTTGTAATCCGCTCGTGCGGGCAATGCATTGAACCTCCAGCCCTGGCAGAGACTTTGCTGGAACCACTTCTGTTGGGTGGATATTCCCTATTGAAGTCGTAGAGCGGAAACTGCTGGATGCAGCACGAGGGATGAGATTATCCGGGGGTAGCCTCTCATCCTGAAAATCGAATAGAGCCCAATCAATCTCGTGAACAAGCCCGTTCTCATTACGTCTGCGTATCCCAGAGGAGGCGTACATCTCGCCAAGCCTATATGTATCGAGATGGTCCTAGCAATCAATCAGTTTTATGCATGTCTTAATCGAAGTTATGTGTAGCCTCAAGGCTACAGTGTATCAAGTATACCAACATACCTCATCCATCGTCTCCTCTGAGGGATAGAAACCTTCCGGTACGTCGTCAAAGGCAGGCTGAGTGATTATATATCCTATACACAACATGATTAGTCGTAGGCCGGTAAAATCCTAAAGAACTTCAACTACGTAGTAATAGAGAAATAGCCGTGTTATTCTCGTAAGGGACCGGGGCGCATACTTGGGAAGGAACCCTACATACCATCTCCGCAGCCGGGCTCTACGCCTGGGATATCTCCAGGCTCGGTGAACTCTTCTTCCTCATCGCTTTCCTCGCCGTCACTAGTAATGTCGGTGAGGGATAATTCTGATTCGGAATCCGAGAACTCCCCTGCAAATTCGTCGCTGCTATCTCCCACGGATGACCCGCCTTCTAATTGGTATACCGTGGCATTGCTGCGAGGAGGTGCGTTGGCGCGCTTAGGGTCGGTCCGATCAGTTGGGTCCGGGCCATCTAACATATGGTGAACTGTCATCCCGTATGGCTTATCATCGACGATGATTAGGCCCCCGAAACTGACGGGGGGGAGGTGCTTGTCGCCTACCCACGCGCCAATGCTGGCACCATTTTGCGGTCTTTCTTGATATCCTGGATTAGCGACTTCGGAGTCATCTTCGTCGCCTTCGCTTTCGTCGTCATTTCTATCAGGAGATATTGAATGCTGGCTCTTCGCCATACTCCTCGTGGGTCCTTTCCTAGAACGTGTCATAGATCCACGGCAAACTTTTAGCGCGAATTCTGTCGTCCCATCAAAAAACACGCCAAGTTTCTTCTTTAATATAGCTCGGATCTTGCTCACTGAAGTGCAGATAACTAATACCGTCGGCTTGGTATTTTGGGGCGACTCGCCAATAGACTCCAAAGAAATCTCGACAGACTCTGGATTTTTGCGATAAAAGTGCCGTAAGGCTAGGTTAATTTGAGGCATGAGGGTGCTATGCCATTGTTCAATCGTTTCGCTTGATAGCGGTACTTGAGGATATAGTCGAAGTTTCAGTCGCGTGTCCTTTGGATGGTTTGATGTACTCTCAAGAGGCTTTTCGTCTACTGGTATGTTAGCATAATAACTCTAACTATAGGAGAAGGACTCATCGTACGCTCGGGAGCTTGTTTGATGTCACTTCCTGTTCGCTCCAGTTCTGATAGTACTTGTGGACTTGATCCGCGAGTCGGTTGAGAGCTAAAAGACGGTCCTGCCAGAGACTCGGCCACTATTCCTTCTCTTCCTGAAAACCTATCAGAGTCCTCGCTTATTCGCTCGTCTAATCCACTTATTCCGTCTAATATGCAACAAGCTTCTAGATAGCGGCTAGCTCTGATTTGTACTTGGCTTAAAATCTCTTCGGTAGAGCCAGGATGTGAAAGCTCTTGGTCAACCGCATTCCAACATGTCTGGACAGCTTTCATATACGGTGTACCGCAACGTATCGCTAGTTGTCGCAGAACGGACTCTGATATGCTGGGTGACGCTTGATCCGGAACGAGATTCTCGAGTTGAGTCCAGAGGCCGATAGATACAAGCATCATGGCCAACGAGTATAGGTCTAACGTCCTAGTATCGCTCTTTGAAGAGAGGGGTGATTGGGCGGTTGTTCGGGGATCGAGCGGATGACGGTGTAATAAAAAGGTAGAGGGGGGCGCATTACGTGCATCTTCCTCGGGAAAGATATCAAAAGACGATACGAGAGGTCTCCTGACATCCACCTCGCCCATAGGTAAATCAGGGTCGTTTCCGGTAGTATTGCAGAAAGATATGGCAGACGCGCTAAGATTCCCGTGAGTAATACCTCTCGCGTGCATATCAAATACCGTATTGACCAAATTATGGGCAAGACGGAACTTGGCCTCCAGCATCGGTTCGAAATCTGGTCGGTTTAGAAGCTCCTTCAGCGTACACAAGTTATCGAGAGGATTCTGGGTAAAGTTTTCGAAAGTCACCGGATTGAAACCAGGTGGAAACTGATAGATCAGTGCTAGTCTAGATTGTCTCATATCCTCATGATATCCTAAAAGGAGAGGAAGACCGATCCAGGAACCAGGAGACCTTTGAGAATCGGTCTGGAGGCCGGCACTTAGCTTCTCAAACCGAGACATGTCGGGCATGATACCGGTCGCTGAGTATATCGGATCGAATGGTGCATATTCTACGAGGAGGGGAGACCAAGGCTGCGGTCCCTGTCGATGACTCGGTTCCCCGTGGGCCTGCCTGCCCATAAAAAATATCTCTCGAGGTCGATCTCGTGTCATCTCCGTCTCCGTCTCCGAGACGGACACGGGTTGCATCGATCTTAAGTTTGTGAGAGCTTGCAGATCAATTTGTTGAGGTGTTTGAATCCTCGTAGAACTGTAAGGTCTTCGGTCTTCGGTCGAAGCGATAGGTTTAAATTGACCTGCAACCCGCGATACTGCCGCAGAAGACCGCGTCCGAGAAAGGTCACAGAGTGTATCGATAGATGCGGTTAAATCCTTGACAAGGTCCTCAAACCTCCCCTTATCCCAAACTACTAAAGGAACCTTTCGGTCGCCTATCCCCTTTTCCGATTTCTTCTCGCTTCCGACAGCCTGTCTCGAAGCAAGCCACAGAGGTTCGGCCTCCGCAAGTATGTCTTTGATAGTAGCCATTATACTACCTACGAGATCACTCAAGCCCGCTTTAGATAGTGATTCGTCAATCTCTGCAGTCTGGTTCGGATCAGACCATTCTAAGCCCCAGCTTACCAGGCGGTCCTTTTGTATTCGCAGCTTGCGATGCAGAGCTTTTATATCGGGGTCATCAGGACTCGGGGCCGATTCCTTGACGAAGTCGGATGACTTTTTGGTGTCATTATAGAGCCTACTAAGTCGACGTTGGAAAGGCAGCTGAAAGCCGCCGCGGGGTAGAAAGGACTCCATGGTGACTGATTATTGATGTAAATACAACAACCTATAGTAAACAAATTCGAACCTCTCAGGGTTTGAAGTTAGTTATTTCGCGGAGTAGCACCGACGATGTAGACATATAGAAATATATATTTCGTCGATAGATAGTAGATAATATAACGTCAGCCTGAGCGGTTCGAATTTTTGTCGTCTCCCCTCAGCACGACATTGACGGGTCTAGTTAATTACGGGTATATAGAAGCCTTGGGCAGTAGAAGAAAATTAATTGGGTACGCATGTATAGATATGTACCTAGGTAGGTATGTAGGTAGGTAGGTATCTATTCGATAGAGCAGCGTGAACTGAATTGAGAGAGAACCTCACTACTACTTGAACTGGTGATTCAAACGAGAAGCGTCATCAAAACCCCCAAATAGGAGTGAGTGAGTGAGCCTTAGTACCCATGTACGCATCCGCGTGTGTGGAAACGAGAAACGGCTAGGCATACAAAGGCGAGACTCCTCGCATCATCCAACATCAGGAAGCTCCCCCGTCGTATGACAGACGAGACGAAGAAGTAATTCAGCTGCCTTGAGCCCCGCGAAGAAGCGCAGCGTAAAAGTAATTTCGGTGCCTAGGCGCATGTGTATGCGGATCCATTGATAGGCAAGGTATGAGGACCAGTTCAACCTGGGTTAGACGAATCTTGCTTCAAGTAGCTAGGTATGCTTATGTATTTACGTTTGGCTGCTGGATGGATGGAAGTTTGGAGTCGGAGGGCTGTGAGTCCGCGAATGCCAAACATCCAAACAACTTTGAGAAGTTACCGGCGATAGGCAAGGTTCAAAACGCTGCTGCCTGGATCGAGTGGAATTAAAGTTTGAAGATGCGATAATTTAATTGGTTCTAAATCGCGACTAAGCAGCAAATCCACATGGCATTCAAATTGGACAGGGATGCCGTACAAAGGTACATTGCGATGTACCTTTTTTCAGGCTAGGTACCTCCTACAAGATCCCCGACATCCGACATACACCTATACCTAGGTACCTAGGTACTTTTTTTTTTTTCTTTTTTTTTTTTTCAATAACATCGCTAACATTCCCGCCTTCGTTCAGCCTGATCACTCTTTGTTCACCTGTCTAGGTACCCCGGCTCGCCAACAAACCACATTGTCTCAATATCACAAAGACAACTGATGTTTACTACTTTAAGAATCTCATTATGTATATTCATTAAACTTTGTATAAAAGATTCAGGCCTTGTTTTATGGACCCCGGCTTAAACAGGTATTTATTTAAAAGCTACATAGGATCGAAACTCCTAGTATAAAATCAGCCGCAGCCATTTATCTCGATCCATCATCAGCTGGCACTAAGGTCTCAGATTAACGTATTAGACTGTAAACATGAGCCTAGCTGAGTCCGAATCTTCTATCTGCAGGCCAGAAGCTTCTCCAGTAAGTCTGATAGTTCGTATTGTCAAGTCGGTCTTCCTGTATTCATTACAAGAGTATCATCACAAAATATCATCATGGCTTCCAAATTTCAAGCAGACGGTATAATCCTCACGATTCCTGCCGGAAACGGTCAGCACTGCTATAAATTCGACGTCGTTTATTCGTGTGGACATCCTGTCATCGAAACACATTTCGGCCACATCCATGACAAGGTTATCCGCATCAAACGAAATGGCCACAGTGGTCCCTGCTGGGGGCGGCGGTGCGTCGTAGCGATGAACACTTACTTTACTCCTGAGAAGTGTCATTGTTGCGAGATGTATGACCTGAACTCTGAAGGCATCCGGCCGTGAAATTCCTAGATAATTATTGGCTGTAGAGTAGCTGTCGAGTAAATAGTAAGTACATGGTGGGCGATGTAAGCAACAAGGTATGTTCTTAGTAGATACTTTGATCTAGTCTCGTCTATTTTTGGCCCAGGGTGGTGTGTTCAAAGCCAGGCTTCACTGTTTAGATCGACGAACTTAAGGGTGTCTAATGCATAGGTAACATCATCGTCTATAGGATTCTTACCGTCACGTTAATAGTATCAATATTCATTCAATATAAGCTATCATTCTACGCTAATTATATACAGTTGATTATACTACGGATACCGTCTCTAGAGCGTAAACTGACCTACATAGGAAATCACTCGAACCTTAGTAAACTATACGAAGACTTTCTAGAGATATTAAGACCACTTATGTTCTTTGTATTCATATATATGCGGCCGTTGTCATGACCAAGCAGCTTCTCATCATCTACCAACACGTAGGATATGCTAGGCCCAATTGTTTAGGATGTAACCCAAGGGTTCCGTACAACTAGCCTGTTATTGGATCGGGAGAAACGACACTCCAGCATCTATTTTCAGATAATGTTTCTGCCTGCCCATTCTTATGCACGTAAGATTGTCGGTAGAAACTTCCATGAAACCTTTCCAGTTGACAATACGGGTTAATAGCAAATACTCCTATTCTCATATTCTTTCATGGATTCTGGTAAGTGTGGCGTCACTATGGCACAACAGGTCGTGGTTAGATTGTTGGCTTAGCTCTAAAGACTCATATTACGACCTAATCCTTACGACGCCAATAACACCGATATGTTCTAACATAAAAGCTATCTCTAGTATATGATAAGGGTGAGCAGAGTTATCAAAGCAAGTACAAGTCACATATAATATAACTTTCCAAAATTTGAATGGGGATATGTGTCTAAAGTTGAGAGCCGAACGCGATAATCAGAATTCTCTAGCTTACATTGTCTCGCGATCACCTCCTTAGGCAGCCTTATATTTCTATTATCAGTTATCATAAAAGCCAAGCACTCGTAGATACCCCCGAGCAATCTAACTGGTGCTAAGAAATGGTTTGATCGAGATATCGGGTCTGTAGCTAAAAGGTGCTTAAATATCCGACTGCAATGCAACGTTCACAAGCCTCTAGGTTATAGGTATCGCATAGAGAAACTTTTGTCAATAGGTAGTTACACAGATGCTCTGTTAGGGGGACGAGAGGCCGTGCAAAAGACTAGTACCAGTTCCCTCATTCGCCAATAACCTGGCTAACCCGCAGGGCACGAGCGCCGAGGCTTTCATAACACGAGATTACTGCTCTGAACTGCCGGCTGCTGTACTTCGCGATAGAATTCGTAGACTTAAACGAATATCGGTCTGGGACATGGTGCGCTCGCGTCCCCGAGATCTGGCTACCTGCAGGATCATGCGGAGGTAAATTAGCTGAGTTCTTATGTCTCGAGACGGCCGGCAAGTCGCATCGGGCCAAAAAGGTGGCGCGAAGCCGGAACGACCTAGAATCCCTATGAAAGATCACTTGGAGGTAATCAAACAGACTCATGCTGGCAAGCGAAGCTTATGCGGCCGGGGAGGCCAACATGCGGTTCTTTGCAGCGCCTCGCGGCATATTTCTTCATTGCCGTCGTAGAATATTACAGTTCACTTGTATTAACTCATATATCGGCAAAAGGACGCAATGTTGTAGCTCTGGAAGACGCATAAATGAGCCTACGGGGCTTTAAGAGGTCGTCAGGACGTTGCAGCTTGTTCCTCGATAAATGTGGGAAAATAGACTATTCCGGACTCCTCAATAGTATGGATAGAGGAGATCGCAACTCTATCAGAGCTAGTAATCAGGTACGAATACGCCAGAGACAAGTAGTCACCGATTGTAGGCTACGTGATGCCTCCCGAGACATGTCTGCGTATCGGGAAATCAAAACACATTGACGATATGGCATCGCACGATCCACTAGCCAACACCAAACCCGGTCTCGTACCTCACGACAAACGCGACGCTCAGTTACACCAAACGAGACGGTACTTCTAAACCTATATCCGTAGATATGGTCCAGTACATCATCGCCTGGGTTTCGAACACTGACGAAAGGCCACGTCAAACGTCATGGCAAACCAGGGGAGCACAGTTAAGAAAGATCCGCGGCAAGCTGAAGACATGTTAGTCCGCACACAGACGGTCGTTTGGCCTGGTTCAACGTTTGTTACGACGTGGACTTTGGGAACAGGCTCTGACCCGACCGAATCTCCGGCTACCGTTGTCCCTGCGCCAAATTTAAGTTCAACGAGCAATCAAAATGTCGGTCCTATCCTCAGTGGTGTCGTAGTATTATTAGTATTAATACTAATTTTTTGGTTTTGTTGTCGGCAGGGTGAGTTGGGCCTGTCTTTAATGTATGAACATATAGATAGAACTAATTACTATCCCTTTAGGCGGCCCTAACGGTCGTAACTCAAAACGTTCAAGTCGGCGATATGGATCGAGTTATACAAGCAAAGGCAGCTCTAGCAGTTCAGGAGCTTCAAACACTTCATCTCAGAACGACGCAAGTGTCGGGTCGGCAGCAAGCGAGATAGTTGAAGACCAATGGAACCAACAAGCGTCGGCGCCCGAAAGGCCAATGCCGGGAATGCCACCACCTGTCGCAGGACAATGGCCGGCACAACGGCCCGGAGTTGGAATCGGACAAGTGCCGCGGCCGCCTCATCGAGGTATGAATTTCCCACCAGGCTGCGGCGGGCCTCCGCCGGTGATGGGTCAAGGGTTACCGGGTCGAGGAGGACCTCCGCCAATAATGGGTCGCGGCGGATTTCCTCCAGGCGTCACGCAATAGTTCTTCAACCCTCAAGTTTCAACTTTCAACTTTCTCCTCGAATAGGGCTTCCATCCCGAAGGCTCAGTTATTCTCATGACAGTCTCACCATAAAAGGGAGTGACGGTCCATAAGATCCTTTGGGACACTTCACTCTCAATGAAATAAATGACTACCTATAATTCGGGCTGTTTACTAGACGACTTAGGGAAGGGCATAACAACGCAACTGGATCCTGGAGCTATACAAGATGTGCTGGAGGAGGGTGCTATGGTTTACAGTGAAACACCCTCGAAGAGTTTGACGCATAGAACAGCTGCAGTGGCGGTAATACCTCCCATAACGACTATCCGCATCCCTTCCTAACAGCCTTCATTCACCCTTTCCCACACGACAGGGCCTTTTTTCGTACCTCTATATCACCAACTACTTACAACGGATTCGTTGTGGAGAAGATAGTCCTTAGCAAACCCGAAGACGAACAAGGCCAAAACGCAGACAGCGAAGCTCCAACGCAGACCATCAGCTACTTGACTGACGAAGAAGTAGAGGAACAGCGGTAGCAGACCACCGAGCATGTATCCGACGGATACTGACAGTCCGACCACCGCAGGCGGGAATCCCTTGGTCTTACTTGTCAAACCATCAGCAGTCGGGCTTAAGTGGCACAGCCGCCGCCGCGACACAGCAGGATTATAGCCAATATGAGCCTTTACGTATTGGAGAAGATGAGGCGGGAGGTCTAAGGGTGCAAGATATTCTAGGATGCTCTCTCATCCAGCCAATTCGAACCCTTCGCCATGGTCTCGGCTCTTCGTAGTTGTTTCCCTCTTCGCCGCAAGATATCCACTGATGCCCATGCTGATACACCTAACACAGATTTCGGCCATCCCGGCGCAGATGACTGTCTTAATGTGCCCTAGGGACGATAATCCTGTTGTCAGCGCGAATGGAATAGAACTGCGAGGCCATCTGCAAGCCCCAAAGTAAAGTGGGAGAGGAACTCGGGAAGGCGACCTAGAGATAAATTCCGCTGGTAATCCGTTTGGAGGATTTCAAGGCTAGAATCGTCACGTATGGTTTCAGCACTTATCGGAATATCGATGATATTTTTATAAATTTTCTTTTTTTTTTGGATTTGTGGCCAAGGTGGAATAAGCCTGTAGGGTCTTTTGACTCTGTTGGCGTTGGCGACTTAAACCGACGAAGAATGCTTCAATATCGGTAAGTTGCATGTTGATTTAAACTATAGAAGGCGTAACTTGAGGAGTGATACTAGCTGGAACAATACTTGATCTTAGTCGTGTCTATTAGTCGTGTCTACTTGACTTTCAAGCCCTCTGCAATATGAGCTACATACACCTATTTACCAAGTTTAGAAATTAGCTGCAGTCCAGAAAGTAAGGATAAGGGAGACCAATCATTGAGAAGGGAGTAAGCAAAACGTATAGCTCTGGGGATTGGCAGTTTAGTGACGTGCCAGTGCATTGTCAGCTAGGTATTTCTTTGTTTTGGGGGGGAAAGGGGAGACGACAGGGGGTTCGTACCCAATGCTTGGTCATTTAAGACTCCACGTGCTCGGCCTGCTTGTCTATGCCATTTGGTTTACATAGTCCTGGAATCTCTCACGATATGAAGTGATCTTCAGCATATCCCTGTCTTTATTGAATAGGTACATACATAATGACACTGAACTTCTGGCTTCTAGAAGAGATCGACAACTGATCATGATGGTCGCCTGACCCTTACCGATCTGGCTATTTTTAGTGATCAAGTGCCCAGAAGACCAGAACTCATACATACCTACCTATGTACCTACATATAAGATATCTAGTTAACGTAATCTTCGAACTTCTCGCTTGGGTAAAAGTAAACCGAGGCTTACAAATATAGCTTCTCCGCGTATATGCAGTAGATTATTATTTCTAGCTGAGGATTTCAGGCTTTCTGTAGGTAACCTTACAGGTCACCTTCCAAAGTAGAAAAGACGAATGTAACCTTACCCCGGTGAAAGGAACTTGGTCTCTCCACTCATAAACGCTGGTATCCGCCAATGGTTATAACGGCCCGCGCCCATGTGTAAGCAATACCTGGCGCACTACTGGTTCAAAACTTCCCATCGCGGCGGCGGTGTCTACGACACTTCTAATCTCTTATTCGAAGGTAACGACCTCGCCGTGTCGTGGTGAAAGGGTTTGGCAATTTTCGACCGCTTGCTTGATCTCTATGCTCACTGTGTCGTGATCAGCGTGAGTTCGACATCATGCACCCTCTCATTCTCTCGGCTGCGATGTTCGCGGCTAACGTCGCCGCTCAAGTAGAAAATACGTACACTGCAACAGCTACCAGGGATGTTGAGAAAGCTAGAGCTACAGCGAAAACCCTCAGCCCTACTAGCAATGTTAAGGGAAAGGCCTTTGACCGACTGGCCATCATATGGCTGGAGAATACGGACTACGACATGGCATTAGGCGATCGTAAGTCACTCAGCCACAAAGAAAGAATAAAATCCGAGAAAGGATAATTTAACGATCAATAGCAAACCTAGCGTGGCTAGCCAAGCGAGGCATAACACTGTCCAACTACCACGCGGTGACGCACCCCTCGCAGCCGAACTACATCGCTGCTATCGGCGGTGACTATTTCGGGATGCAGCACGATGACTTCACGCAAGTCGATAAGAATGTTTCCACCATTATCGACCTCCTTGAGGACAAAGGTATCTCATGGGGTGAGTACCAGGAAGACATGCCGTATAGCGGCTTCGAAGGCATCGCGTATATCAACCAGGAAAATGGCAAAAACGACTACGTTCGGAAGCACAACCCGGCCGTCAGCTACAATGCGAATGCTCGCCTGATCGACCGTCTGGCCGTCATCAAGAACCTGACCAGTACGTATTTTATTATTCTAGGGGGGTTTCCTGCAACTACTTCAAAGCCTACCTAGAGATCACGACGATTACCTTATGCTGATTCTTGAGGATATACTTACTAATGGACCTCATAGCATTTTACCAAGACCTCGAGAACGAGACTCTCCCGCAATGGATGTTCATTACTCCCAACATGACAAGCGATGGCCACGATACCGACGTGGCCGTCTCTGGGACCTGGACCCGGACCTTCCTGGAGCCCCTCCTCTCCGATAAGCGCTTCATGCAAAATACCTTAGTAGTAATCACTTTCGACGAGAACGAGACCTACTCGATCCAGAACCGTATCCTAGCCATCCTAATCGGTGACGCCGTGCCTGCTGATTTAGTTGGCACCACAGATGACTCATACTACAACCACTACAGCGAGATCGCGACTGCTGAAGCAAACTGGGATCTGCACACACTCGGGCGATTCGACGTCGGCGCCAACGTATTCAAATTTGTCGCCGATAAGACAGGAGATACCGTACGCTCCTGGAACGGTGATATCCCGCTTTCAGACATGTACTTCAACTATTCGTACGCGGGGCCGCTAAATGACGAGGGCGGCAACAAGCAATACCCGGCGCCGAACTTGGTCGATGCGAGCGACTTGCACAACCGCACCGTGCTACCTGGTATCAAGGAAGCGTGGGAGGGGAACTCAGCGCCGATGTACTATTCTTCGAGCTTAGAGACTCCGGATGGGCAGCACCCGCCAAAGGGGTATGTACCGAGCGAGTAGATATGTAGGTTAGCATATGTCTATAATTACTACCTAGCTATGAACCTTGTACGTACAGATATCTATAGCTTATTGAGAAATTATTCCGCCGGCCGTATTTTTCTCCCTTCGTTGCTATGGGGGTCTCTCAACCTTCGGTAGTTTGGATGCTGGTGAAGTTAATATGGACTGATCTCGATGAGAATAATCAAGCCATACAGCTTTTCTCTCACACGGCCAAACTCATCTTTCCATCAGACCCAGACAACCTAACATAAGCCTAAGATGTAACATAAGAAAAAGGCATTCGCCAGCTAACTTTGGAACACCACCTAATGCATCTTACAATATATTAGATTTCGACGAAGGATGGATTATAGACTCAATCTAGAACTACACGATACAACATAAAACAAGGAATAGAGTGAAACGAGGTAGCCAAAATTCTATTCCGAGGTATCCTATTTTTTATCTGTCCCGAATTGTTAGGCTGCCAGGCTAGCCAACCGAGTACTCCCACGTAACCTATTTGTGTATCCGTTTACTCATCTGTACAGCCAATCCAGCATCCCTAAAGCCCAAACTAACATCATCTCCAACCCATTTTTCCTATTAAGATAGTACAAGTCGGTACGATCCAATAGCTAAAGACGTCGACAGCTATGCGCGCCACAGGATGAATATCCTAGCTCGAGCACAGCTGAACACTAATACGCCACAGCTACGACGCACTCGACACGACGTCGCTTAGGAAACCAACGGTTCACAACGCGAAATCTAACGTATTTAATTGCTGTTTTATAGCAATATACCTTATTCCAACCCTAGCCACAGCCCCCCTACCCTGTCGCAAACGTCAATTCATTCGTGACCTAATGTGCCGTGATGACACCGCTTCATTCTCAGAAGCCCACTTCACCTCTCCTTTACCTTCTTGGCCTTATCGGTTCTCTCCGCATTACCGCTGAGGGGGGAATGACACCGGTGCGAGTGTCAGATGGCGGTATAGAAGAATTATGCATTAGGTCCCAATCTTCTTTCCTATCATAGCCGTACGTTCCACGACGAAAATCATCAGTCGTGAACGTCGGCCAGCTTCCAAAGGCACGTGGCCATTTTTTGCAACCGCCCCGTATACTTGGTGGTATCATAAAAAGCCACATATACACACAAACGCCTTGATGCTAGACCTGAAACGCCGTCCCTTAAAAAGAAAATGCATCGTATATACCGAGAAAATGTTAAGTCGTAATATAAGAATATAAAAGACAAGACGATCGTTGCTTATTATCAATATGAATCCGAGTGCCGCTGGGAAATTGCAATCTCTAGTTCCAGCAGAAACATCGAAGATCGTCTAAATCGATATTCGAGGAGAAAATATCTGCGAAGACTTGCAGTCTTCCCAAGACTCATGATGGGGTTGCCTTCGACGGGACCATGCTCGGTCCCATACAGATGCAATCATTTAACCTCTAATTGCTGTCGCAGTATGAGCGTCTGACAAAAATCGAAAACGATCTTGGGAAGTCTGGGTGCTCTGGGCACTCTGGGCGAGGAATGGAGTTGGGTCGGCGGGAAACTTGAATGGTGACGTACCAGCAAGGGGGAGGAAGCCAGTCATCGAACCTGGGGACGTCGCCTTACCCGTAGGTGTACTGGAACTAGTCGTGCTAAGACTCTGTTGCGACAGCGGAGATTCTGCCGGAGAAGCACCAATAGCTGCAGACATGTATCCAGTACCGAAGTACGGGTTAAGACTCTGTCGTAGAGAATGATGTATCGCGCTGTGGTGATGATACGACGACTGATCAGCAATGTTTGGGCTGCCATTCGAACTCGAGTCGGTGCTGTTAGACCCATTAATTAATAAATCATCTATCCCGTCATACCGGCTACTGCGCGAGGTTCCATCTCTCATCTGAGGACTGGATTGCTTTGAGCCGTTGAACTACATGAAACAGAAAGGTTAGTGTAAACGTTACGAAACTTTATGTCTTCGGGCGTGGTTCTCGTTTCGATGCGAGGCCAGGATATTACCAGGTGTACGTACAAAGCAGTATTTGTTGAGGATCTCTTCGTACGAAGCCGACGCTATGCTGGCCGAGGAAGAACCGTTGTTGGAAACCTTTGGTCCCGATGGGGCAGATGAGGACGCGGGCGGGGCTCGGTTGGGCTGAGATGCCTTGGGTGTCTGGGCAGCGGGGACGGCGTTGAACGAAGCTCTTTTATTGGGCTTCATGTACAAGCCATCATTCCGTTGGCTAGATTCGCGGTGCGCCTGTTTGGCGGCAGTGAGCGAAGCCCCGAAGTCGTACCGATTGGCAAAAGCCTGTCCACTCGGAGCTGATAGCCGAGTCGACAAGTTGTCGCTAGGCAGACTACTCGTGGATTTCGAACCCTTAAGACGCAGACCGGCAGGCCCAGACTCCCCAAGAACTTCATGGAGGGGTTTATCGAAATTAAGAAATTTCTCATCATCATCGTCGTCATGCCCGAAATCATCTAACGCACCAGCAGGCATAGACCTCGGGCGAGCCGCTGTCGAGGGATTAGCTCGGCGAGTGCTACGTGGTAGACCGTTGGCAGGGCGAGAAGATACGGACTGGCCGCCCTTCTTGCCATTTGCAGCAATCGTCTTCTTACGGAAATCAACTTGGAAGTTGACGCCATCATTGCTATCCCAATATTCGATACCGTTGACGATGTATCTAATACAGAAGAACAACGTCTTAGCTTCGAGATTAGCGAAATCGGACAATTTAAGACTGAACTGAAATCGATCGTGACCAGGTTCAGTTTCGCGTGGTCGAATCTCGTGGTGGAACTCAGCGGCCACTTCGGAAGTCGTTTTCCAGTAGTCAAACGTAAATCTGCATACTACCGACTTATGAAAAGCCAGGTTGGCTACAGCAATCGATCCTATCAGAGACTTCTGGTCGGGTGACATCCATACTCTTTCCAACCGGACAGGGAGTGTCTTGCGTATCGGAGTCTCTACGGGAAAATTGTGCACGACAAGCTCCCACTCAAACGATGCTGGTCGCGGGCTCTTTTTCTCGCTGACTCCGAACGGGTATTCGGTGTCGCTCTCGTAGTTATCCGCCGGAGAAGTGCCGGCACTAACAGCGAGTGGCCGGTCAACTTGCAAGAAGTGGCGTACGTGTTCAAGATGCGAGTCGAAGTGAACAGCTTTCGAAAACGTTGGCGTTCCAGGCATGCTAGACGGCCTTCTGTGCGGCCGTAACGCCGGTCGGACTAACTCTCCCGACTTCTTTCGTACCATCTGCGGCTTCTTAAACGGTTCATCTTGCTCAGAGCCTTCCTCAGACGTACTTATAGACTCCTCTGTTGACTTGGACATATAGATGTGGGAATCCGTGTTCGATCTCGAGTGAGAGATCTTACGGGCTCCAGTGCTAAGTCCAGTATTAAGGGCAGGCAGAGTAGCTGTGAGAAGTGCCTGGCGCGATTCCCCGGTTAGTTCCTTAACCTGTGACGGCGACAAAAGAAGATCACCAGGCGAAGATCTAATCGGCGACGTCGAGCGGTGCTGCGATATCGAGCTGATGGCCTCCTTCAGTTCCTTCATATTTTCAATCTCCCGTCCCCGATTTTGCAATTCAGTAGCTCCTTCATCCTCACTGGCCGATTCTGGGGGCGAGATGATAGCCCCCGGGGGCATAGCCTGCACATCAGCGACCGGGGGCGGAGACTGCCTGACCGGAATCCCGCGGGAGGCTACCATGCCCTTCAGGTTATCCGAAGTCCCCGGAGGGCTGGTGTCCGGAGTGGGGCCATTTATGGCTGAGGATGATGCAATCGGAGTTGCACTGCCAACCGAAGATGCCCTCCGGTGCCTAGTGAGATAAGAGGCAGACCGGGGTAAGGTAGGTCTCGGTGATGCGGGACTTTGCAGGGTGAGGGATGATCTTCGACTAACGTCAGGAGAAGGGGGGATTGAGGAGGCAGGAGAGCGGTGGGATGGGGGCGTGTAAGGCATTCCCGAATATTCGCACTGTCGCTGGAAAGGTAATATTAAGAGTGTAGAGGAGTGGGAATCCGCAGGGTCGGTACTGTTGGATTTAGGAATGGGAAATCTCAAATGAGGTAGACAGGGGAATAGTCTCCTCGTCCAAACCTCAAGCCACGAATTAGGTCCAGCGACCTTTGAGTTTGGAGGACCGGTTAGACACTCGCAAAAACCTGGAAAGGAGGAAGGTTCTGTTAGCATTTTTTTAGATTCGGTACAAGTTTCCATGATCAAAAGTGCTATTTGGGATCGTGACATCTGACTCTTACTCGCAAGCGTCTTCTAAAGAAAGAGATATCACGGATAATAAAAATAATCTGGGGTAGCATCGGGTGTTTTTAACAAGATTCATCACATAAGAAAATAATAATTGAAGTGAGATCCGAAAGGAATGAGAGACATCTTTAAGCTTATGGCGTTGTCAGAGGTGACAGCGCCTAGGAATGATATCTCACATACCTAACCCATCTTCCCTCCGACCCTAGACATTAACATACCTCCGCACGTGGTCCCGGGAGGTTGATGATGAAGCTGAGATGCTTATATATATTGGAATGGGGGGATGTTTTGGGTGGTATATATGGAAATGTGACTTACACGAACCAAAGCAAGCAAAGTGAACTGCTTACAAAACGCCCATGGAAAAATCCACAGAAGCTAAGTCGTTGAAGCGAAGAGAGAATATGCAAAGGCAATATTCCAGCAGCAATGCTAAACTCTTCTCCGGCGTACTCAACAAGAACCTATCGACTAAGGATAACCGACGCTAGAGGGACACTGAGCTGCTGTACAACGGTCTCAGCGGGCGAGGTGGGATGGTCGTTATAAAATAGAGACCTGGACGGCGGAAAGAAAAAAAAATCCCTTGAAGCAGAAAAATCAAAAAGATCGAGGCCGTAGAGGAATTGACAGTCACAAAGGCTGCGTACGACGTTTTGTTGGTGATCGGTGTGGTCTAGTGCGTGCGTGGGTATCGGATGGAAAGGGTAAATCTTGGAGGATCGTTCTTTGTTACGTTTAATCGGTTTTGTCCCTCTCCAAATCCAGACCAGCAAATACGTACCGTGATGTCTCTTGTCAACTTTCTTACTCTGTGGCGGGTTCCTGGATGTGTGTGATGGTTCAACTGGTCGAGACTGCAACTGTGAGTTGCAAATATGACGGAATCGACTCAGAAAGGTTGTGACGGGTTTCTTCGATGTTCAGTGGTCCAGTGGTCCTAATCCGATTCCACAAAATCCACGGGAGTGCTAGGGCAAAGGCTCTTTTCTTGTTCAGCTTCTCTTGTTCGATAATCGAAAGGCAATAGAGAAGGATTTAGGAATTGTGGATGAAGCTATCTACAATCCTAGGCCTGCCTTTGAACTGTAGGAAGTAGGAAGGGAGGTGGTGAGAGAAGAAACAAAAACTCGGCGGCGAACGGAGAGAGAAGTTGTGGGTTGGTAAATGTTAGCTCAGGTTGACATATGTACTAAAACAAGGTATGTACTACATATAGTATTCGATTCCCCATCCCCGGTGGCCACAAAGTAATCCACTAACCTGCTGCTGTTGGGGCGACGGGGGGTAACTACGAGCAGCGATAGGTAACAGCAACAATACATACAGTAGCAGCGCTAACTTGGCGGGCACGGTGGCTGTTATTTTCTTTTTTCTCCTTCTCTTTAGTATCCTGGTATCCACTGGGTTAGCCGGACTTTACTCTTGAGACAACCCCAGCAAGCTTTTGTCGCCTACTATGCAATCCAATCCATATGCACCGCTATGCCCACAAAGTATAATGGGGCGATAGTTGATGTTTTTCGATGGCAGGAGCATGGGCCACGAACAACATGGGGGGCCCAGGGGGGAGGGGTTCCCAGTATTGAGCCAATGGTAGTAAAAAGTCGAAGAAGAAGGACCCAATGGACTGATAACACCATTAAAAATACATTTATTCTGGCCCACAGAGTGATTTGTCGTACACGTACTGTGCTGGTCCTAGCCATAAGCCGCAGTAAGGAAAAAGAAAATCGTGGGTCGTTATCGTACTTAGGTAGAATTGCATCAGTTTCAACACATGATCCCCATACAATGAACACACGTCGACCAGAGAAACGCCTCGACTCGGCTGTACGGGTGTTTCTAGAATTCCATCACTCCCACGTAATACACGATTTCTGGGGGAAAGAAGAAAAAAGAAGAGGGAAAAAATATTAATTGAGAACCCGATGATGGTATGCTTTGGGAAGTTCTGCAGGGCGTCTATCATAAAGAGGATCTTAAAGAGGGCCTTGCGGCTTATGCTGACACTGACACTGACACTGACACTGACTGATGATACTATGTAATACGTTTTGTCACATAACTAACGGGGTTAGTAAACTGGGTATTTCCAAGGTTTTAGCCCTCGCCGTCGGGGGGCCGGCAGCTTACTTGGATCGGATACGAGTCCTTCTGCGAGCTTGTTACCTAGGTAGTAAGAAAAAAAATTCATATTACATACCAGCATATTGGCATAGCAGCACTACTGCACCAGAGCCATCAATATATATAGTCCCACATACACATAGTCACATAGTCGTTGAAATGCATTTAGGATTCGCACATCCACGCATGGGGCCCCGTATCTAGAAAATAGTATCAAACGACGATGGGCCCATCTGCATGAAATGGAAGCATACATACCTTACATATGTACGTACATACTCGAAAGGGAGTGTGAGGGAGAAGTAAAGAAGACGGATAAGAAGCGCTACATACTTATCTATCCGACCTAGAATTTATCATTCGTAGGTACCTAGGTAAAGAGAAAGAGAAAAAAAAAAAAAAAAATTAGGTAGTACAGTATGGTTACACGGTCTAAGCCGCGGGACATCCACTACCTAGGTACTAATGACATGGAAGTAGATACGTATATTTCCGGGCATGGTATGGGTCTACATACACTTCAAGGATGATAGGTGAAGTGTGTATGTGGAGCCTCCTGCACGCCAAGGCCAGGTAGGAACTAGCAGGGATATCTCTCGCGCCAGCCCAGAGAAAGCTGGTCCAGAAGAGGCCAAAGGTATTGTATTTAGAAGATTGCGTAAGGTCTCACAATGACGTAGTTGAGAAACGAAGGTAAGAAAAATATATCCTTGACCAACTTTCCTGCGTTTCGGGCATTGGGCAAATTCAATGGTCAATGGCCAATCCAACCGTTTTCGCAGATGCAATGCGTAGGTAACTGTATCCAATATCAGCGCATTGGAACAGAGGCGCAGAGGCGCAGAGGCGTAGATGGCGTAGATGGCGTCGGGACTTGCAGCAGGATCATGCAACTTATTTATTAAATGGCAATGATCAAAGCCAATAAATATACTCGGCCGATTTATGTGTTTCCTCATTATCAATTGCTTTAATTGATCAATAAGAAGATTATCGAAGAGAACGGGGTTGTCGTCTCATGCTTTTCTCTGCTTTTCTCTACTATAGTATCAGGCAAAAGTAAAACGACACTGTCAGGTACCGCCAAAAAAAAGGTTAGATAAGCTACCATACTAAATTAGTACTAGTCTGTTACTGTATATATACTATAAGTATACCTTAAATTATAACTAATAAATAAAAAAGCAATAACATAAGCCACTTTTTAACGCGCGACTTGTGACCGGGGTTTTACTTACCCATCATACCATAGTACTTTACTCTCTTTCTCTACCTATACTTACCGGGAATAAGACAATAAAGTACGTGGTGTGGCGGCCACGAGTTGGGAATCAAACCTCTCAACCTCAACCACTTGCTCAACTAGGTACTCAACTAGGTACTGTGCCGTATGTACATACGTCGTTTACGAAGAAACACCCCGGTGCCGCGACGATATCATTGGACGGAGGCTAAGCTGTTTCACGGAGATTTGTCGTCTGTGTGTCGAGGAAATTAATGTCGTTAGATTTTGCATCCGCTGCCCGCTGCCCGCTGTCCGCCGTCAAAAGGATAAATTCCCATGGTAAGGTCTACTACTAAAGTAAGCAAGCGGCAATTGAGGAGACGACCATGGAGCAGTGAAATACCCGGTTAATGAGAGCTTCAGGACCTCAACGCTTACATACATGCTACATGCCCCCCTTGAGTAGACGCGGGAAACTTACTACTAGGTATTGTGATATGTATCAAGCTTGTCATTTTACTACCCATCGACGTCCTCATCCCTGTCGCTATCCCGCCCACACCCATCACTTATCACGGCCTTTTTTCCTGTTATAGTTTATCTTACAGGCTCGAACCGTCCCAACGAGATCGCTGAGCCCTGAGATAAGGAGGGAGACAGTCTAGGAACGCGTAGTGCTGTGATCTTTACATGCTCCTAAACTGCTGCCCCGCTTGGAAGTCGGCCACCGATTCACAGACCTTATCTTAGCTGTCGATCTTCGCAAGTTGCGTTTCATTGATGCAGTGTCATCACGGATGGCTTGTCTAGATTGTGTCTCACGTGAAGCAGGAAGCATTAGGTAACGAAGCGTATTCAGAAAATATTTCATATATATTAAGTACCTACCTATATATTGTATACCTACCTACACAGTAGCATAGTATATGGTATGTTACACTAGACGTACATGACAACGGGTTGCTAATGTCGGTTCACGCTTGAACTACTATCACATTAGACTACCCGCCTATCTATCGGGTATTTATTACCTACCTAATGTAAGTAACGAATATAAGACCTTCAGCCGGGGTAACTGTCAGAGTGTCAGAGTCAAAGAAACCCGTTGTCAACCACGAAACCTACTAACGAGTTCAGCTCTCGACGATTCCCGATTCCTGATAGCATCACACTACACCAGGCTGACTATCCATCAATTCGTTAAAGCCAACAGTACTGTATGGTACATGTTTGCTGAAAGTCCCTGCGTTCGGTCGTGTTGCTCGAAATACGGCCCATGGGTTACATAACAGGTACCTAAAGTTAGGTCACTACGGGAAAAAGGAACAGAGAAAGAGAAGAAATCAATTGTCGAAATAAGATAATAAGATAAAATGATAACGATAAATACCTACCTACCTACCTATATATAGGTATATATGTATATATATACTAAGCATATGGCTCTATTGAGTAGTAGCACGGCTGGCTCGGCGGGAGACCTGCAGGTATAAGGCTTCGCCTCATACATTGGCAACATTTCATCACCAATAGCGAGACCCGCCATCCTGTTCATCATGTTACTCATACATATCCGGTTGTCGCCATCTGCATCTCAAGACATCTTAAAAAGGGGCCGTCGGCGGGCTCGGATCCCGTTTCCTCATATTGTGCCCTGCCTCCGAAAAGATAAGAGCTATAGGTATCCTAATTTCAAGGGTTTTTATTTAGTATTAAGCAGTGGGAATGATCTAGGTACCCCTTACACAGCAGAGCCTCTCTCGCTTAACCCTTTGACGTGCGGCGCAGTAGCCTAGGTTAGTACTCTTGAAAGACTAAACTCTAGAAGGCGACTTTGCAATTTCGCTATTACGTCTCTCGCGTGTTAGCGGTTACGCGGCGCTGGCGTTGCTCTGCATACAGTCGCATCTGTTTTACCAAGATGGCTATCCTCCTGGGCGCTTCGTTATCTTGTCCTTCAATGTCGGTAAGAGAAATACACTATGTACAAAGCATGTCGAGACGGATCCAATGTTAGCGTAACGTCTTTTGATTCGCTAACTAGCAATCTAATCCTAGCTCTACCGAACTACGATATGTATATAGCTGATGTATGTACGTTTCCTATCCCTGTTCTCATAGACAGACCACATTTTGGTCAAAGCTTCACACCTAGACCTTGTTCCCGATGAACTTGGCTGCCGGGGTACTCAAAGGAGCTGAACAAGCGCTACGCTTAGGTAGAACTCGGGGAGAGAGATCCCTAGTGGTGGGGTTCTAACCATTCATAAGCGATTCTACATAGTAAAGCTCTTAGAGTGAAAAACTTTTTCTCTCCATCCCCATATTCGAAAGAGTCCATACTCCTCCATACACTACGTTGAAAGAAAAGGTCGGGATACTTAATGGAGTACCTAGGTTAGATTATAATGGGGATGGAGAATTAGACTATTTATTGGCATGAGCGAGAAGTCACCTACGTTACTTCGCAAATTTATGGCGATATCGAAAACGAAGATGAAAATTATTTATTTATGATATCTTCCCCCCCCCCCCGTCTCCCATCCCTGTAAGCCAACGTTCCTGAGGCGTTGACTTGGTGGTACTCCCGATATGGCCGAGCTAGGCCTGGCCTAGGCTTCTGACATGCCGGGTTACACGATCATCGTCCCAGATCACAATCTGATCTACATGGCCCAGCCACAGTTTTAGTCTAGACCTCGCGATTCGACATCCTTTAAAGGCTTGGAAACGCTCTTTCGCGTGCCGACTATTCCAGACAACCTTTTTTTTCCCTTTCCATACACTTTCTCTCCTTACTTGTTTGCGGCTGGGCACCTTCGTATTATATTTACCATCGTATGAGACGCACCGAGCCTTTAAGGCATTCTCGATTGTCGTCGAAAGGATGCGCCTAGTCTTGTACCAATACATGAATTTAAGGGAGCAGCCTTCTAGATAAGGCAAGAGATCAATATGAGATAAGGGCTCCGACAACGGCCCTCCTTTACGGTTCTTCGCCATGCAAATCACCCTCAATGAGACAATCCTACTTTTTTTCTGATACACATTTTATATTATTTACATTCCCACAACGGCATACGTTCCTATATCCTGTTAGTCCCGTTTTCCCCTTGTAGGGCCTGAGGAACCCTTGAAGGGATTTGATCAGAGTCCTTCATGCTCAAACCGTACTATACTGACTATGCAGTCGCGCAATAATTCGTCCGGCGGTCTCATTTCCTTAGCGCCACGATCGGCGTGTCTGCTTACCGTATTAGACCGCAATATGCATTAGAAGCAACCCTATCTTGCGTCGTTCTATCTTCATACCTTAGCCAGCTACTACACTACACACCACAGAGCTCTATTCGTGAGATATGCCAATTAGCATATCAGAAGAGGTGTGAACTACCCCACTGACAGATCCTGTTCTCTCGCCTGATACGGATCGAGGTGAGTCTTTTATGCTGTTACTGCAGACGTATTTCTATTCACTCCAGAGTGGTGTGTACGTTTGCGTTCTCCGCTGCCTGCTTCGCAGCGTAACGATTACGTAGAATTTGGAGATTTCACAAGATTTCGCCACTCGAAGATTATCGAGGCAACATAGTTGCAATACGTATTAGCTAGTAAAACTTTTTGACTGGTGAGAAGCATCGCAGAAGAGCGATGGCAAGGCTGATGAATTGTCTCTCAATTTGATAGATATGTAAGCAACAGGAAATACTATGAGAACATCCTAAGAATAATAATACCCGAACTTGATTTGATAAATGAGACAGTGTAAGTAATACCGTGCTTATAGTAAAGACCGCGTTATGTTCCATCCTTCATGTCCTCTCGGCTAAGGGCCTGCAGCATTGTCGATCACCACAGTACTACAGTACGTAGTATTCGCTACTCTTGGCACCTCAGCTAGCAAAACGAGGCATGGGCTTTTGTTTATTCTGAAAGGCGACGAAAAATTCTCACAGCCTTTGTTGTCGTCGTTGTCGAAATTTTGGACTTTTTATACCAATTAACTCATGACATGTCAGACGTTTAATACCTAACGCTCTATTCGATGAGGCTTGTTTATACTGCGCGACGAGATAAATTGTAGATACACGGGGCTTTTATGGATCATCGGATGATTTCTCCTTTACATTACATCGAATCATTCGACGATGCTGTCATTTAAGTTGGTTGGGCTTCTATGTAAAGATCCATACCCGTACCGTATATGTTTTTATTTGCTACTCTTATAAAGCAGGTTGTTGATTCCCAACCTATCTTTTCTCCAGCGTGCTGTCAAAATAAAACCTAAGTGGAGAGAGGCTCAACGTTGATCATATACAAGATACAAGACTATTTCCATCTTCATGAACGAGCACCAATCCCCGCGGCGATCCTTAGATTTCGGTCACTAGCCAATCAGAACTTTTGATTCGGTTTTATTGGATCACTCGCTATTTTCCATTCTTTCCACGTACCCAATTCATACCATATAATTTGATTAGAGAAATGGCATCTCGATCATCGTCGTCTCGTGCCGTGATCGTTCCAAAAGCCCGCGGAGGAGCTCGATCCGACTACCAACACCGCCGGGGAGCCATGAACCTTCATCATGCTGTGCGCCCATCCTATATTCTAGTGGTAGGTAGCTCGTAAAATAGCACGACTAGATCCGATAACTTAAATAGACCTTCTACTTATCACCGCATAGTAGGCCCCAAACCTATAGGCTCTCATGTGCTCCTCGCTTTTCCTTCAAGCTCGCAATGATCAGCGGCCAATATGACAGGTATCCAATCGCGTTCGGATCTTGGCGAGAACCGCATGTCGGTAGTGGAAGGATAATATGGAAGAAGCAAAGGTACCCGTCGACCTATAGTTAGTCCGCACATATCCCCCTCATTATGTCGCAACATCCTCACCAGAACGGCGGTATTCATCGTGGGGATAACTGCGAGATTTCTTCTTACTGCTCTAGCGTGCTGCAATCTAGCCCCAGGCCAGCAAGAGCCTGAGCGATGACGACATACCACGGCCAACAATACCAAATACCGCGTCTTATACTACGAATGGACAGGGTAAGGGTAAGGTGGCAGCAATAGCGGAGACTAATGGGTCGGATGAGTGAATGGAGCGGACCAACGTGATTCCTCTCGGCGCCGCGAGTACCAAAGACTGATAAATCATTGGAGCTCAGGGGGGTGTGGCTAATATAACACGAATCTAGTTTGGTGAGAGGGGCTTGCGGGAGTATATATGAAGTTAGTTATAAATAAAAGCCTCAAACTCAAAAAGGCCCAAGACAGAAGCTCTTAGGACAAATTTCCAGATGGGGTTAAGAGGAGAAGTCGGTGATAGCTGCATCTTGATGTAGATAGGTCGGTAATCTTAGATGGGCAGCTCGCTGTCACACCGTCCAGGGGAAACCGGACCAGGTAGCATTCGGGCCCTGACAAGAAACGATCGTGAGGATTCGCGGCATTCGTGGCGCTTTCTGCGGCAGGCCGGCAGGTTGAAGTGCTACGGCGCCAGACTCAAAGTTGATATTGGCCCGCAGTTACAAAGCGGGCCGAAACAAAACGGAGACCTATCGAATAGAGCCTCTCTCGCCCAACTAAAGGGAGTAATGATTTTCTCCTCACTGCTCCATAAACATTATCCGCTTCTGGCTGTGTAAGGCTGACAGCCCATGCAACAATACCTACGACGGAGGCCATGTGACTATTAGAAGTCCCAAGTAAATGTATATCAGCCCAAGCTACGGATCCGTAGACGACGAGGGTATACGTTTTCGTGCGAGTAAGACGCCGCCACGGCAGGAGATACACCGCAACATCGACGCCTTCAAATCCTACATGGTATAATACCTAGCGCTTACTAGGAATATTGGTAGAGGGGTATGTAGAGAGCAAACCCACCCAGTCCCACAGCTAACAACTAGGATGACTTCCCAAGCTACCTCTTAAGTTCAGCATCGTGGGTCGCTTTGTTGTCTTTGTGTGGGTTATCTGGGGGGAGAGAAAGATCTGGGGGAACGGGAATATCTCGATTTCATGCTGTGTTTTCCCCATGGGCATGATGGGTGTGTCGTCTGCGCGCACAAGTAGGCCCGAAAGATTATACTGAGGGTTAGGGCGGGCTTGAGCTCTGATTGATACGCTTGCCGATTCCATGGGAAACATGCATCCGGTGGGTCTTTTGATACACCCATCTATTAGTACCTATAGTATATTCATCAAGACGATGCTATATGTTGTGCATCCATGATGTGATTGTACTATATGTGGTAACACGTCATCGCATGCTACGATAGACGTTACCAATCATCGAATTTCATTTAACTAACTAGAGCTGATAGTTAGATTACGAACTACTGTAGCGTGAGTATTGAGTTATTGATTGGGAATAACATCTCATCAGCTTGATCAATTTACTACAACCCGAGAACTATATGATACATGCTAACTAGTTAGATGCATAATACATATGCTGTGTGAGGTCAGACAAGATACTTGTTTGTGAAATCTAGCCCGGTCCTGTCGTAGGTTCTACTACCTTGTGGCTACGTTGATAGATAGCATCGTACGTATTCTAATTCCATTAGACTACAATCGGCATTTCAGAAGGGATAGCATATATCCAATGCCATTTTGCAAGTTAGCAAACTCGACCTTCTAGATGCCAAAAGTTGGGCCATTCTACACTACATAGGTACATAGGTAAGGGGCCAAGATTATTCGAAGGAGTGCCGACAAAGCACGGGTCTCTCAACCAAAGTTGTAATCTTTTAGTTTCCAAGCTACATAGGCAGTGACGGGGTCCCATGCTCCAATGAGACAAGCGAGCCTACATACCTCATATGCCCATGTCGATCGGCGGGTCTCACTTTTAGCACTGTCTACCTATGTAGTACATACCTAACCTAGGTTAATGTATTGTACCTAATCTACCTTCGGTCAGAAGACTACATTGAGGTAGCCTGAAAAAATGTTGCTCACCCTTGCTCAGGCTTTTTTACTGAGGCTATTCCCAACTTCCTTCAATCCTACATAGTATATTTTGCTAGAAAGCTATAGCAACAGGCCCTTTTTGGCCTAATAGCCTTGGCCAGTTTGGCGAGAGATAGTATCCTGCAACTCCTTACGTAAATTGACACCAATATCCACTAGCAATCAGACGAGCCAATGTCTAAGCATGCTATACTCTTGGTCTCCAGGTCCAAGGGCTAGCTATGTAGACGAAGGCTATTAGTCGAAGACCCTATACCACGTAGTTGGGTGCTTAATGATTCACAAAAGGGCGTAGCTAATTAATTATCCTAAAGCCCAGTAGTGTGCAAGAAAGATGCTGAATATATATTTTCTTACTTCCATTTTCCGGCATGTATACTATGTACAACACATTATTAAAAATCTAGGTAACCCTCAACATACAAGACGAAATTGATCGTCCCTTATCCCGGTACGTATCTCCTTAAAATATCACAATGGGTCCCAACCGTCGCACGTCTAGTTTGGTCGTACACGGCATCGGGCTTTTTGCTAGGGATCGATAATCTAAGTAACAAGATCGAGGTGCCTAAGGTTTTGTCTCATATTAATACGGGCTAAGATCCGTTCCATCCCAAATAGGTGAGCTTATTTAAGCGTTGGATACTAATAAGCAATAATACTAGGGAAACGAACCCAGTCTCGCGGGGAATAAGGGCTAGCTTGATCGGAATTTAATCTCACGTACATCGTGAAGCTACGTAGTTGCCCGAAGCATACCGGGACCATGCCTGCTCGACACCTTAGCAACACCGCGGAATCTAATAATAGGTGGTCCGGAAACGGAGACATCTGGAATAGAGGCACCGGTAGGTCGGAACGAGATGGAACGAGATGGACAGGCTCTGTCGCGTTTCCCAACTCCTTGGTTCCGAGAAGATATGCGAAGCTCCGGCCTCCAAATCCGACATGACCGTGCGTCCGTCCGGATTGAACTTGCATTGGCTAATTGAACTTATAAAATATCGATATGTACCCCGTGCCCATCAACCCGGTGTAATACTTGATAATCATGACGTTTGATCGCAGCTGGAGAAGGAGATCTGATCTTGTGTGACGGCGTCACGACAGAAATAACATGGCTTCGTCGTCGCTCGCACAGTGTTGTGTCCGACGTGCTTAAGTCGTCAGATGCAATCAACCTGCTGAGAAGAATGCCTGCCTGCAAAATACCAAGCGATGCTGATGAGCCAGTGAGGCCTCGCACACTATAGTATATATTTCGTAAACTCTTATCCTAGGCCAATTCTTTCATCTCATTCGATCCTTAGAATATGTAGTAGACACACCGAGATCCTTTTGGCGAACCCTCGGTGGTATGACCGTCTCCGGATACGCTCCTGCTTTCGGCTCCGGCTTCTTTACAAGATGGAATTCATTGCATTCATTATTATGATTCGTCGAGCTTCCAATACCAGTCGCATAGGTACCAATACCAACATATCTAGGAGAAAATGCTCCGCAGAGGATCGCGACCAGGTGACCATCCGGGGGATGCGGCCAAGCAGGGCTACAGAATGAACTCGATTCATTACTCGTCTTGCACGACTCAATTCTAATAAGACATTCCCCATCATACGATATGCCTTCATATAATGCAGATTAGATCAAAGCATCATTGACCATGGTTCGATTACAAGTGAAGCGACAGGTTTGGTCTTTCGATGTACGTACACGGCTAGTAAAGCAGCGGTGAATCCGCAGGACCGGGAACAAGGTCAAGAATTAGAGGCACCCAGACCTTGATTCAGTCAGGCCTTGTCTTACCCCCAAAGAGCTCAATTAACGTCAACGACGTCCTCCGCACGAGCCTATCTCCGCATGTTCTAATCATGTATGTATGTACTATGTAGGGATCTCTTATCGCTTCCTTGGGAAACCCCGTGCCCCCTTCTTAGATACACGAAATTTCGTTGCAGATCGGTCTGGGGTAGCAGCAAGTACATATGTCGCGTACAGCATACGTTCATGTGCGAATATGCAAAATGCGAGTATCCTCGTCTAGTCTATCTGCATGTCAGCCGATGGTCAAACTAGTGATCGGTCTCTCGTGGCCTTGCTGAACACAACAGGATAAAGTACCCCAGGCTCTGAGCTCTTACAAGACAACAAAACCTCTCAATGGCGATCTAATCTCCAATCCAGCATATTTACCTAAGTTACCTAATATATAGCTGCTTGCTCGAATTGGAGTAAGGGGTAGAATATCTAAGCCATACTATTGTTCTGCCCTTATTTGAGACATGGGAAGTCTACCTATCAGGTAGTGTGACAATCGAGGCGCCACCATGCATACTTCCAATAAGACCTAAGGTCGAATAGCCGAGCGTACCGTGATTCGTCCGCCATCGGAACAGACATGGTCAGCCCACTTCACGTTAAGATATCGCATAACGGCCGTTTATGTTCTATACGACATCCGGTCGCGGATGGGTCTAATAGTATCTAGATGGCCGGAAGACTCGGAATGCAACCGCCTCTCGGTCAGCCCGTCTTCTCCCAGCCGTCCGACGTCTGTAATCAAGGCGCCTTAGAAATGTATGATCGGGGTCCATGAAAGGCTGAAATCAGATGGATTTTTTTTTCTTTCGTGTCCTTGTAAAGATATCATGTGAGCTATTAGATATTAGCCAAATGTGTAAGTGTGCAAATGTGCAGCCTTGGTATCGATCCTAGCTCACCGGTGATCTACGAGGAAGCATTCGTTCTAGATGCAGCACTACCCCCAGAGGTAGGGTTGTTAATAAAGGTGGTGTTGGCTAGAAATAGGCATTGTGCCCTGAAATTTTAAGACTAGCCTCTATTATGACTGATAAAATAGAAACTGCTTGTACGCGTAGTTAACAACTTAATCTACAGTGCCTTCGCATTTATATTGCACAGTCTCCATCCTACTGTCCATTATATCCGTTAGATCCCCGCGCTACTAAAACTTCTGGGACAAATAGCTTCTGGCCATAACAGAAATATAGTCCTGCAAAGCTCTGTGGTTTCTTGTGCATTAGTAGAGTTGTCTTCCCACTCCTTGCTCGCATCCTCGCATCCTCGCAGCCTCGCAGCTATCCCTTTTGTGAATATTGCAACTTGCCGATAGGTAACTAGTCGAGTTATATATATATATATTAGTTACTCTTATCCAATCCACCGATCTAGAGCACATAGTCCCATTTTCACCATTCGAATAGTAAAAGCGGCAAAGGCTAACGATATCGTCGACCTTGCTAGCGGCCAAGAAGCGGGGGGTTGTCAAGGTGAGGAGTAACCAATCTCCCCAGCGTAGGTGCGTAGAGGTATGCATACTTACAGTAGCATGATGCCACAATCATATGGCATGTTAAACTGTACAGGCACAGGGTGATATTGAAGTCGACCGCGTGTCTTAGCACGGAATGGTTTTCTGCAACTAACTGCATAGGATAGATAGTGTGCGGCTGGTCGTAATAGATGTGTTGAGAGTTTTGGAAGGCATTGGTCGAGTAGTTATGGTCCAATTCGTTTAGTATTTACTTCTCTAAAGACTCTAGTTTTATTATGAGCTCAAATTTAGCTAAAGGCGTGTCGCTAATTCCCAGAAGATCATGTCGGTGATCTAGAGTGAGTAAGGCTTGAGAAGAAAACATTTGCTCTTTGCTTAATAGATATTTAGCATGCTAAATACCAAGGGTTTTCATCATTGCAAACCTAGTTACTTTAAGTACACGTGTAAAAGATACCATGTAGCTCTATGTTTTACGTTCTCCTTAACCCCCTAAATGATAGACAAAGAGTTGTGTAAACGTAGGGGGGCACTAACTAAGCTGTAAGAAGTAAACAGTTCGGATGCAAGATGGTTAAGAAGTTAGGGGTATATTTAAACTATTAGTGAATACTCGAGTGTTACCTACCATGCGGTTTAAAGGTAATCCTCCTTTAAGAAATCATACTAATTTTTATGTAGAATGCTATGCTTAGGTATTAACCATATCTGAAAAGGCTGCTGCCATTTATGAGTGCTGCATAATAGTCCTCTCCCATCATGGATGGATTTTTGTAGAGTTTTGAGATATGATTTATATAACGGCAACTGGGGGGGGGGGGGGGGGGGGGGGGGGGGGGGGGGGCGGGGGGGGGGGGGGGGGGGGGGGGGGGCGGGGGGGGGGGTC